>NC_056751.1:267303690-267432932 GCF_019279795.1 Protopterus annectens
GGGGACCATCCTCTAATTTCTCATAGAGTAACCAACAACAGAAAACTGACTGACGTTCAATCCACAAATATAAAAAAATGTTAGCGATGATGAATGCCAAAATGAATCTCTATTCCCATGCAAAATAATCTGCTTAATACCTCCAGCCTTAGAATAACACTGTCCGTGATTGTAAAAACACTGACAAACGTTTATTGAATCACAAAGTTTAGCACTTTCACTCACAAAAAAGTGAGCTTCATCAGAACATTTTAACAGCTGTTCTATGTCATTTAAATACCGCCTTTGGCGCCAAAAAAGCCATCAGCTGTTTAAAGCTGCCTTACCCGTATAAAAATTCACATATAAGAATTTATAAAAACTTTTCCTGGTACAATAAAAACATGTAAAATGAATATGTAGAAACATATATAAATGTATATGTAAACTGACCACCCGACAAGTGCATATAAAAATACAATAATAATGTGTCTTAATGTACTAATTTCTAGTATACCTATCTGTTCCTATTTTCTAATATAGGTTTGATGGATATATGTTCATTCAATCCAGGTGGGGTTGTGGCATCCGTATGTAACTGCCACCATAATTCCTTGTATAAAAGTACATTTTTGTAATTACCCCCTCTGGCGTTTGGTGTTATGATTTCTAAGATAGCAAATTTAAATAGATGGTTAACTCCATTCAGGTCTATGTGTTTAAATAAAGCATTTTTTGGATCTTTGGTCTTTATACTGTACAGATGGGAATAAATTCGCTCTCTTAGCTTTCTTTCTGTCTTCCCTATGTAATATCCAGCACATGCCTCACATTTAGCCATATATATTACTGTTTTAGTATTGCAATTACCTTGTTTAAATGATATTTTGGTTCTGTTAACATTATCCAAAAATAATCCTGTGCCTTCAAATATAGAAGACCACTGGTTACATGCTCCACATCTTGATGTGTGTGCCTTAGTATCAAACCTTCTATTCCTAACCAACCCCTTTTCTAAAAGTGCTTTTAAATTACTCCCCATTTTAAGCACAACAGAAGTTTTTTTACCCAAAATATCTATTTTTTTCCTGATCCGTCGACAATACATTCCAGTTTTTGATTAATATGTCTTTGATTTGATTAGTGTGTGGTCCGTATTCCAATATACAGGCCCTTTTGTAAGCCTTAATATTTTCCCTTTTAATTTCTGAGTTATGATGCATGTTGTCAGCCATGGACTTGGCTCCTAATAAAGGGGGATATTTTTTCCCCACTCATTTATTACATATTCCTTGACCTTTTTCATCATTTTGAGATCATAACCCCTGTCCTTAAATAGTTCAAAAATATAGTCCACTTCCTCAATCATGTCAACATAGTCTGATGTCATTCTAAGGGCTCTAATACATTGTCCCTTAAATATGTTGTGTAGTAATTTTCTAGGGTGATTGCTGGTGTATTCTATGTATGAAGTGGAAAAAGTGTTCTTCCTATAAATCTTGGACTTAAAACCAGCCGTGCTGTTGGAAATAAAGGTGTCCAAATATGCCACTCCAGTTTCACTATAGTCTGTAGTAAATTTCAAATATACACTACTTTCATTGATGTATTCCATTTAATATATAATAAATATAAATATAAATATTCACTACTTGAATTTAATATAATATAAATATATTAAAAATAAAAATAAAAATAAAAATCATAATCACTCAGTTCATTTTAATCAAGATAAATTACATACAAATAGGGTACACAAATTTTCCACTGGAAGTAGAAATCATAAAAGGGAATATTCGAAAGTGTGGAAATATAAACACGTGTATCTTATTTTAAAAAAATCAAGAAATGTACACATAGACGTGCCCCCACAAAGTTGATTATGCCCATCTTTAACACCATTAAGGGATGATTTTACCGTATCATCCCTATCTAAAGCTTTTACCAGCCAACCATTTTTAATGGAATTGTTAGGTATGATAATCAATTATACTAGTTTTTACTAGTTTTTTACTTTACTGACATTTACCTAAGTTTTTTAACCTAAGTATACACATAATGGAAGTCATTTCGTTAATGCCTGGATATTGACAGGCATTTACCCTGAGCTGCCATAGGAGTTCCTTCCTCTCCAGTTTCATGGATTCTGGTCCTCCTCTTTCATCTTTCTTCAATTGATCGATGACTCTAAATTTAAATTCATGGCCAACAGATTCACTGATATGTCTAGCTAATGCATTCTCTAATTTGTTCCTGCTAATACAATAAGTATATTTACTTAGTTTTAGTACACTATTAAATAGTGAATGTACTTAAAATAAAATGTTTGAATAAAATGTTCAGAATAAAATTTAAAAATTTTAAAATTTAAAACTTAAAAATAACATATACATATATTATTTTATTATTTCATGATTTTTAAACAGTGTAAAAGTTAATGTTAAAATCACGCTAGTCCAAGTGAGTTTAACCCTGTAGGAGGGTATATTGAGTTAATGAAGATGTCCTGAAGGGAATGTGAAACTAACAGTATGTAAAATTATAGTATGTGCCTTTAAGTAACTAAATGGGTTATTGATTGATTATTTCAGCTACACTTTAAATAGTGGTTTGTGGCATTGTTTTAGAATTTCTGAGGAAGTTAAGACATTAGCCTTGACGAAAAGTGTATCGCTATTTTTATCGCACTTTAAGTTGATATTAAAATTTAAGGATTTCTTGAGAAGAGAAGAGAGTCTGGGGTCTGATATTTTTTGTTGCTGAACTTGTTGGAGCATTTTCTTGGTTTGTCTTTAGCATTTGGCTCTTATGCCTTCTCTCTGAAGTCTGCATGTACATCCAGTCTCTTTGTAGATTTTATACAGGTGCTCTGTTTTCTTTCCGAGACTATAATATATACAATATATGCTCATGGCCATTTGTGCGTGCTCTTTCATCTCACTCAAACATCAGAAGCACAGAAAGTAAAAACTGTTCCCAGATATGATTATATATCCTTGCAAGTATTTATCTTTTCTGTTCAATAGAAATTTCTATTTTGTCAGCTTTGAACATTAAGCTATGGACCCAACTTCTTTCTTCCTTAAAAGAAAAATAATAAGACTGAATATCCTTCCTTACTCATGATTTTTGTTTTGGGCTATCATTGGAGCAAAAGGTTGCAAAAACACTCTAAGATGTACCTGAGAGCATCTAGAACACAATGTCTTCTGGAGGCAAGTGGCATCCAGACCTCCTGTTTAGTTATGTTACTTCCTCCAGAGTTAATATATTGCATTCTTATTGAGTTAGAGTATGTTGAAAGGCTGCAGAAAAAAATGTAAGACAAAGTATTAAAAAAAAAACAAGAAAGATGTAGGCTGTCTGGATGATGTAGGGCCAGGATGGGAAAAAAGGAGATGGGCCTTGGGGTGCAGGCAGGCCCAGTATGCAATAGGTGGGACCCAATGGGGTCCTTTGTCTAGGGTTCCATTTCACATAAGACTTTCTCTATTGATTGCAGTCAGATATCAGAGATGTATATGGCTGATACAGTAGTGAGAATGACTTGATACTGTGGCAACCTCTGTATAAAAGTGTATGATCCAATATGTTGCTTGATTACAAGTAAGCAGTCATTTACCGTCCATAAGATAGCCTCACCCAATTCCAATTACACACACACACACACACACATAACTATATATATATATATATATATATATATATATATATATATATATATATATATGTATATGATTACTATTACTATGACAATTTTTGAAACACACAATATCAAAAATAGCAATTCAAAGACTGTAATATTATAAGACAGCAACACTGAAGACCACAAGAGCAAATGTAAAAACTCTTGCATAGACAATGGTTGACAAAATAGTCAAGAACAAATCAGGTTGCAGGGATATAAAGGTATGCCAGGACATTTTACTCATTATGGTTGGTGTAAAGGAAGATTAAACATCAGAGTGCGGTTTACAGCTATACTGCAAGATTTAACCTGACCCATGCAGAAAGCAAGTAAAATAAGTCCTTTGCATTTTACCATCTTCAAACAGCTATGGTGCATAACTTTTATGTAGAAACGCAAACTAAACCACTGACAATGTGGTTTAAATGGTCAAATTCTGATTCCAATTAGACATTGATTAGTTAGCAATTAGTGATTCAATAAACAATTTAAGATTTATGCACCTGTCCAGGTCTGAGCACAAGCTAAGATGAAATCAAAGATTCACAGGTAACATCCATTCATAGAATTGTGTGATAGCTTTTCTGATATATATTTTTAACTAGTGTCCAGTTGTTCAGATGTGGAGAATATAGACTCCTATTTCTTATATCTGATTGTATGTGTTTGACATGATATCTTCATTTTTATAATGCACCTCTGTCTTTATACTTATTTCTGACTTGCTAAATATATCTGTTAATTATGAGCTATTTGTCTAGAGTCTTGATTAGATCAGATGAAATGCCAGTAGAGACCATAAAACAGAAAAAAGGAGCGGAAAAGTAATGTGATATTTTTTAACTTTTCTAGGACAGTGCAATTGCATTTTGTTAGCTTTGGCATGCTACTCTGTGTAACTGTAATTACATTAGCAATGAATGATTGAAAGTATTCATTCATTCATATGAAAAGAAACATGCAATGATGGTTATTAAAAGTCACCTGTGCAAGTCTGTTCACAGACCTGGTTTGTGGACATGCTGATGACAGATATTAAGGAGCAAGCTCCTCATATTTACACATTATTAAACTAATCTCTGAAATCCAAACTGACACATATAATAGAAATATATGGATGTATTTATATTTGTCAACTGGGAATGTCCATTTTGGAAGATCAATTTTCAATGTAGTCCTGTGAAGAAATGTTCCAGGTATTACAAGCATTAATAAATTTGTTTTATACTATACAACATATAGATCATTGCAGAACTGTACATTATACAATGTAAGTCTTCTTTCGGCTTTTCCCGGTTAGGGGTCGCCACAGCGGAACTCCGGTCCGCTAATGACTGGCAGTTGATTTTTACATGCTGAGTTGCCAGCCCTGATGCACAACCTTCAATGAAGGTACACCCATTCACGCATGTCTCCACGCAGAAGACGCTCTAGCTGAGAATCGAACCGGACAGCGTCTTACTGTGAGGCGACAACGCTACAGCAGCACCACCACCGCGGATCATACCACACTGAAATTAAAGGAAACCTACAGTTAATTCAAACAATGTCAAACTGCACCCCCCAAAAAATACTAATGATAATGAAATATAATGAGTCAAGGTTTACAAAATGAATATGACAAAATTCAAACTGATTAAGTATATTTTTATGAAATATAGCATATCCTAAACAACAATTTCATGAGAAATAGACAAACAATTCTGCCTTTTTTCTTTTCTTTACTTTTATAAACTCAGACTTCCTTTATATCCAGGAACAACTGGATATAATAATAATGAAATCCCTTCCAGCATGCATTGAATATGAGTAGGGATGCATTCTGGCATTTGCATGTCCTTTTCTCATTTCTTTCAGTAGACGTTATTAGGCTGCATTTTCTGCTGAAGCAGACGTCAGCCAATGAGCTCAAGTAACACTTAAGACAGTATAGCAGCCAGACTATTTGTGTTTTCAAAAGTGATCCTGGAAGCCTTAGAACTATAAAGGGTGTATTATAAGAACATGCAATAATGCATACTATACCACTGTATGTCCCTTTAATCTTTACTTTCTTTCAGCATTTGAATTTACTTTCTACTTACATGTAAGCCCATTCTGAACAATATAAATGTTACTGAACTCTATTTTGAAAAATCACAAATTGCAGGAAATGGAGGCAGCAGGTTTTGAGACTTAAAATTCCTCATGCAGCTTCATATTTCCAGATTGTAAGGATACATTGTATTTTGCTCCATGCTGATGTACTGTGAGACTAAATAAAAATATTGACAGAAACATGCTAAATAAAGTTGAATGGTTTAGGAATAAGGGATAATGGGTTATGAGCCTCACACACATCATAAATAAGTGGCACAGGTGTCCCAGTGATGCAGCACTCTCAACAATAACATAAATATCTGAAGGCAGGATTGTTAGAAAAGTATGCAGCCTCAGTAACCTGATCCCTTTAAAGTGGTATATACAACCAGCAGATGAATAAATAAAGTGTTTTTCTACATCTAGTCTACAGGTGATTGTGCTTGCTATAACAGTAAAATAAAATGAAAATCTTAGCAGTACTTATGAAACACTGCAGCATTTTACCCATCATAATTAAAGATGTTAAGGTAACAGAATGGGAAGCGGTCAAGAAGACATTTGGATTGCAGGCTAGTGGTTGTCATCCCTATCAGAGTATAGACATAGAAAAGGGATAGGGGAACCTAAATGAAAGACCTGCATTGGTTGAGTTTTAACTGAACCTAGAAGAGAAGCTGCTGTTAATAAAGGGATAATTTGTAGAGCATATAAAATATTGCACAGTAACTACAGGAATCAATCAGAACAGGTCAAGAAAGATTGGAAAGATAGATTAGCTATGCAATTCACAAAGAAGCAAAGGGTGGACATATGTCTGGCTCCCATGTATGCAACAAAATCTAGAATATTTAAGATATTTGCCTGAAAGTGTTTGCAAATTTTTGTACCCCAAGTAGACTACAAATAATTTTTCCTCAGGTAGACAGCAAATGTTGGAGGTGCGATGCGGAAGAAACAGGTAACTGAGAACATGTTTTGGAAGTACAATGAGTTGGTAGACATTAAAAATTCAGGAATACTGGGCAAGCATGAGTGTAACTTAGGAAATTTTTTTTTTGAGCTGGGATACAGGATCTTGATCGCCTAAACATTGTAATCACTTGTTAAGTTTAATTCTGGTGGCTGACAAAAAAAGCAATTACTAGAAAATGGAAATCAAAATCTAAACCATCTATACTTGAAACAGTAAAAATTGTAACAGAAAAAAGAGCAGGAAGTGGCATCTTTAGAAAAAGGCAGGAGTAAATTGCATAGAAAAAACCTGGAAATTGTGAAAACAATACATGCAAAACATGTTTTGGGAAGGAATGAGGTTTAAGAGAAAGGAGGAACTGAACAATTTCTGCAATGTTGCTTAGATTATATAACAATATATGTGATGTATAATGTTTGTAAATATGAACTTGATAATATGGCTTGATTACTTTTATATAAGTGTAAGTTTGCCTATGTCACAAGTGATAAAAAGAGATACAGCACAACCAAGGTATCATTCTTTACTTTCAATGCCATAGGAAGACAGTACAGACTCTGCAACTGACAAGTAATATGAGTTTTCCTAAAAAGAACCCAAAGGCAAAGTTTCAGATGAGCTGAAGGTATCTGAACTCAGTACTAGGAAGCCCCAGGTACAATGTCTACTTGTGTGCAAATACAGTATCTGCAATATACTTGTGCATTACAAAGGATCACTTACCATACTGATACACAACCAGCAATGTCTCATCTCATAAGGTATACTTGTGAATTACAAAGGGTCACTTAGCATACTGATACACAACCAGTGATGTCTCATCTCATAAGGTATACTTGTGCATTACAAAGGGTCACTTAGCATACTGACACACAACCAGTGATGTCTCATCTCATAAGGTCTACTTGTACATTACAAAGGGTCATTTAGCATACTGATACACAACCAGTGATGTCTCATCTCATAAGGTATACTTGTGCATTACAAAGGGTCACTTACCATACTGATTCACAACCAGCGATGCCTCATCTCATAAGGATGCCAGATGCATGTAGTCGTTGCTGGATCTGAAAACAAACATGAGAACATCAATAACATCTCCATCATGGTTGCAAAACATATCAAACTTGTCAAATGTAGAGTAATACTTCATACTGTGCCTCACTGTCCTCCAAGCAGTGGCAACTTATATAATTTAGTCATGCAACTTTGTGTCAAGAATGATAAATACTTTGAGGAAATAGCACTCATGTACCCACAGAAAAATCTTCAAATGACTGTTCCTGAGTCTCCTATTCCCATTCATGTGTCAGCACTCTAAGCTGATGTCATGTCATACTGGTGACAAATTAACTTTGCACGTATGGCTTAGTATCTCTGTGTGTGAGTGTGGCAGGGGTGATTTGCTGCAGCAGTTCCTACTCATTGCCATGCAAAACTATATGCATAGATAATAGACTGAAAACTGAAATACAAGGTTTCAGACATGTGACTAAATGGTCTTCTGACAAAAACATCTGCTGCATTGTTGTATCCCTTCATATGGCCAGTGCTGTGGTACAGTGAGTTTTGATGATACATCCATACAGTACCTGATGTGATCTAACTGTAATCTTAAATCCAAGGTATTGTTATATCTATCCTAATGAGTTGTGGACAGTTTAGAGCACAAGCTATTAGTGTAATGATGTACTATATTCTCTGGCTACTGAATGCTGGTCTACCAGAAATACTTGTTTCACTAAAAGAAATACAGACATATGCATTTCTCATATTTCTTACAGATGCAGTTTAATAAAATGCCCTGGCACAACATATGGTATATAGTTTTCCACAGGGCTTCTTATAGCATTTTTGATTCATTTTTGTCTTTCTAAGAGTTTTTCTTCTTAAGTACTTATGAAAGTGAGCACTGCCCAGCAGAACTAACCCGGTTAACAAAATGTAAATAAGTAATATATAATGATTCCTGCTCACTAGCCAGGTTTCTTCCATAGATATTATGATGCATCTGACTATTCAGTAAACACTTTCTTATTTTCCCTGAGATGCTGGAACTGCATTTGCTACTGAATGCTTTATGGAAGCACCTATAGTGATCTGGGCAACCCATTCTGCTAGCAGTGTTACTGCTCCATCAACAAAGGTTGCTCTGTGATACATGTGAACTCTTTGATAAACTCCTCTCACACAACCATGACAGAGGATTTTTTTCAAATGTCAGATAAGCCTCCATGGGACCTGACAACATCTCAGGCTGCATCTTACATGGCCCTCAAGCAGGAAGGTGCAACACCATTGAGTACCCTATTCAATCATAGCTTGAGCACTGGATATGTACCAGCCGAGTGGAGTACAGTCATTGTCATTCCACTGCACAAAGGTGGTGAAACTACTAATGTAGGTAACTATAGGCCTATTAGCCTAACTAGCCTGATCTGTAAGGCCATGAAATGAATTATCGTGGACCTCATTAACAAGGACATTGCCAGTCTCCAAGCACTTGACCCTACTCAGTATGGGTTTATCAAAGGGAGCTCATGCCTGCTAAAGTTAGTGGACTTCATCGAGACAGTCACTAAGGCCCTGGATATGGGAAAAGAGGTGTATACTGCCTACCTTGACTTGGCCAAGGCTTTCAACACCATTCCCCACTTGGGCATCCTGGATAAACTCACCCAGCTAGGCATCAACCCATACATCATTAGATGGGCAGACAAGTGTCTCACAGACAGAACCCCCACAGTCACAATAGGGGATTCTACCTCAAATAGCAGACCCATAACTAGTGGTGTACCTCAGGGATTGGTTTTGGGGCCTCTGCTTTTTGGAATCTACTTCTCCAATGTGCAGGCAAAACCAAAGGTCTGTGACTGACCAAATTTGCAGATGACTGTAAACTAGGGGCTATCATAAACTCCCCAAATGATGTGGACATTTTTCAAGAGGGTCTTACCCAAACAAATGATTGGTGCCAAAAACATGGCCTCAAACTAAATGCCAAAAAGTGCATCATTATCCTCTTCAGAGAGAATGATGTTCCCACAAAGTACCATATCAACAACAACATCCTAAGCACACAATCAGTAGTGAGGGATCTGGGCACCAAGATTGCTAGCAACCTAATATTTGACCATCATGTAGCCTCGGTAGTATATAAGGCATACTATGTGGCCCATCTCATACGTAAGGGCATTGCATGCAGGAAAAAAGAGGTCATAACCCCCTGTACTCTTCCCTTATCAGGCCAATAACTGGGTACAACACCCCCTTTGGTATGTTCCTCATTAAGCACATGCAGCAGCTGGAGAGACTGCAGAGGTTCCTGACTAGGAGAATTTAGTGTCTCAAACACCTATCCTATGTGGATAGGCTAAAGTCCCTGTCACTCTACTCCATCTCATATAGACTACTCAGAGGTGACATCGGTCTGGTGTTAAAGTCATCGCTGAACCTGCCTTATTGGAAATGCTGCATATACTCAAATCAAACACCACACGTGTAACTCATAGTCAGGACCTAAACCTGACCTGAGCCATAAATAGCACTTGCTGGTGGGCCAGATTTGTGTCTCAGAGGCTCCCCCATCTGTGGAATAAGCTCCTTCTTCATGTTAAACAGACTACCTCTCTGTCCCTGTTTAAGTGTAACCTGGATGATTGGATGGGAAACAGAAAATTTACCCCCAAGATCCCACCTGTGTCCCAGCTTGGCAGGGGCAACAGGTGCTGACCTTGGGAACATGGGCATATAATTTTGGCTAGGCTTATAAGGGCCTCAGGGACAGTAGCCAAGTAACTTCCTATGATCCTATGATAAGCACTAGTAATTCTGGTCCACCAAGTACAAAAAATTTGAGCCTCTAAGACCCACCACATAGGAGCATGCTGAACTCACCTAGCCATTGTAGTGGAGGGATGGTGGGGTATGCTTTCGGGAACAGCAAAAGCATAAAGAAATATATTGAAAATGATAAGTGCACTGCCACAGTAGGAGTATACCTGGTGAGTTTAACAAATGAAATGGTACCTTAGCAGCATATAAGAGACACATTCTGTGCATTGCTGAGTGTGTAAGCATGTCATCACTTGATGCACGTTTATTGCTCTGTGTTACTAAGCCCAGACATCTTACATGTTTGTGTTGCATTAAAAATGTCCATCTATGGGTAAACATCTTCTATACTGGTGCCCTTTTTACACCTATTGTCACACATTGACTCACTAAGGTGGTAAGGACCTTACGAATCCCATTGATATGATGAAAGTTAAAATCTTACTTTTCCATGATGTCCATACCAAACACATTGCTACCATTGCTGAATTCTTTGTTTGTTTGTCTGTTTGTTTGTTTATATTTGGTGGTTATTTTCCAGATTATCTGCCAGTTTGTGTAAACTGCACGTGTCTTTTTTCCTGCTTTAAGCTTGCACTTTGGCTATAATTTTACAGATTACACTTAATACTCAGTAAACACATAGACACTGTTAACTACTCTTGTCTGCAAAAGTGTGGTCTGTGCGTATCACACTGCTATGACGTTTCCATTTACTGATTTAGTATGATGTTGTAGTTGGTATTAGGTTGAGTGCATGATTATTTTTAGCCAGTTTATTTTCTAACAGCAAATAGGATGTGGCACATGAAGGGCCTGCTCCAGGACCTTACTGCCATGCTGGTCATCTGTACTCAGATGCTGCTTTATACCTGTTCCTGCAGAGACATATTGCATCACAGCTTGTCTATTGCAGACATGTCTGCCAGTGTACTTCAATTCATAGTTTAAGTGGCCCAACGTTTGCAATTAAATCCTGGTTGTCATTTTATATGAGAAATTGTGAGCAAGGGGGATTTGACAATGACTTCAAGTTTGCAGTCATCTACAAAATTTGTTAACCATAGGTCTTAGTTTTTAGTCTGTAGGTCAAAGCAAGTAAATACCGAACAAAAGCAGTCCCATCACCGAGCCCTGTGGGACACCATTGGTCACCTTTGTTCTCTGATGCTGTCCCTGTCACCACACAGCATGGGTTCTGCTTTCTAGCCAATTAGTTATCCATCTTACTACATAAGGGATCTAATTGTAATGCACTTTATTTATTTATTATGGTGCCAAGGGGAGTGGCATCAAATGCCCTTGCCATATCATAGCAAACTATGTGAACACTGTGGTCACCGTCAACAGCTGGTGCTATCTTTTTCTAAAAAGTTTACCAGATTCATTTGAGAGGATCTACCTTTTACATAACCAAATTTCTGTGAAAATAACCTGATACATTTTTTAATGTTTACATAAATAAAGTCTACTATAACTCATTCAAGACTGCAGTTCCTTTTTATGTACTTCCAGTTAATACCCATAGATCCTTATGGCATCCAGACCTTTTTTGGGTCTTGCTTTTTTAAGTAGATGATTTACCAGCTAATAATAGGCAGTATTAGGAAGGATAAGTAGTAATTAAAAAATGTTACTAAGATTGTTAATCTAGGATGGCCTTCAGTAGAGAAATTAATCATTATCTATCACTTATTCATATTTTCACATTTATGTTAATATTTTTATAACTAAGAGACTATCATGCTATTGAAGTGCTACGGTGTGAAATGTCACTGCTGAGGAAAGGAAAATTCATTGTCAATGTCCATTTATATCAAGCTATACCAGAGATACTGCTAGTTGTCTGTTAGTAATTATGAAAATAAGCAATATTTCCATATGCACTTAATACTTCAAAAAACAAGTGACTTACACACAGACAGGAAGAAGGCAAGAGGAAACAAGGGCATCCAGCAAAGAACAGAATGGATTGTGTGAGCGGAGAAGACCTGCAACAGTCAAGCATGACTGGCAAAGAAGGTAGGAAAGTGGCACTGAATTGGAAGAGATGTGACACAGAACCCCAATCCAATGTAGAAAATAGGAAAAGGGGGGGGGTTGATGATGATGATTACAAACCATTGCATGACGTAAGGTGAAACCTTGGATGTTTTTAAAGAAAACTGTCATTGATAGTTGCACTGTAAGTTGTACTTCTTAAGAAATATTAAATTTTATTTATATTGCTAATTATATACTCAAGCATACGTGTTCATATTTATGTAAATATATCTCAATAAACATGCACTCAGAGAGGAATTCCTTGCTGTCATGTGAAAGCTTATGTCTGGTTAACAAAAGAGTTCTAACAATATATGTCTAGATTGTACAGTTTCCAAGATATGATACTTTGCAAAAGTTTAGAAAAAAAATATACACCTAGGTTTGTGTACATTATAATGTATTATAGCATGTATGGAAAGACTATTAATGCACTCTAGATAACCTTACCAATGAGATTCATCAGGCTGATGGGCCTATAGTTTTTGGGTCAATACTAGACTAAGAGTGTCATCATTGGTGCTGTATATCATACTTCTAGGACTGAGCATATAGCCAGTCTCAGGGAAAATAAATTATTGAGAAGTTCCACTAGTGGGGGGGGTGCGGGTGCAAAGTGGCAGGCTGCACAGTGCCACAGCAGATAGCATTGTCATCTCAAAGCAAGAAGTTCTCCGGTTTGATTATCAGCTGGGGTGTGTTCTGTGCAGATTTTGCATGTACTGTCTGCGTTTACATGGGTTTTCTCTGGGTGGCCTAGTTGCCCCCCAACATTCCAAATACTTGCAATAGCTGGACTGCATATTCTAATTTGGCCATAGGTGTGTGTGCATGTGTGTGTGTGTGTGTGTGTGTGTGTGTGTATACGTGAATGAGTGACACTTAAGAACAACTGTGGCAGGGCTAGCTACTCAGTGATGTGAACCTTGCCTCTAGATGATTGTCACTACTAAAGTGACAGCCTGACTTCATGTGCGAAAAATGGGAAAAGTGGGTTTGGACGGATGGATGGATAGATGGAGAGGCTCCACTAGGGCATGCTTAGTATTGTTTAACAAGCAAGCCAGTATGTTATCTGTTGACAAGGAATAAGTAATCTTAGACTTGGGCAGCATTTTCAGTACATGCTCTTTAGTGATGATGGGGGAGTTGAGAGATATGGGTATTGTATGACTTTGGATAGTTATCTCCAGAGTGAAGTTTGTACTAAATAGATTTGCTAGTATATTGGCAATGTCCACTGGAATTTAATATTTAGTATGAGTTCTGTACATTGTTGTGTTATTTTTTTTTAACCTTTCTAACATACCTACAGAAGGATATGCAATTGTCCTGTGTTTCAGATATCAGTCTGACTTCATGGGCTGCCTCAGTAGATCTAATAGCCTTTTTTAATTTGTATTCAGATTCTTAATATTTTCCTTAACTTGGCGGTCTTTAGATTTGTTATAAATTCCAATGAGCATTGTTTCCCCTTTTATTGTAGATTTTGTTTATGTCTGGGAACTACCAGGGTGGTTTAAATATCTCATTATATTTGGGTGTAGATGTAACTGTCAGTTCTGTACATTTATTTACATGGGTATAAAAGACCTTTACAAATTTGTTTGCTGAGGCAATGTCTGGGTGATGAAGTGCAGATCTGTATGTACCACTATGGAGTCACCAATCATTAGAACCCATTTTTGTCTGGAGTGATCTGGTGTACTGGAATTGAAGCTATTTGTGTCACTGTGGCTCATTTTTAAAGGTGAGATATGTGACACAATGTTGAAGGTGAGACATGTGACACAATGTTCTTTGCTGGGATTTGATCCTTAATCCTACTGGTGTGGGAGTCTTAGCTATGGATTTCTTCAGAGTTCCAGCATATGACATTATATGACGTGTCAGGGATGGGTGCATAGTGTGCAGTGTGTTAGCACAGTGCTCACAGTCTTGTGTTTCTTGTGAGAATGAGGCCTCCATATTTTTAAACATTTACACCTCTTACAAACAGAGTTTCTGTGTTTGGTAAGAGTTTATTGGTTCATAGGTAGATGCCAGGCTATTAGTCTGCAGATTATTACAAGCCTAGCTAACAAACAGAGGTCAGAATTAAACCCTGTACCTTGTATCTGTGAGGTAAAGACCTTAACCATTATGACAATCCCACCCCCTTTCATTATCTGCAAGCATAATGAAGTTGTTACACTGTTTTAGGGTACTTAATGCTATGAGTCTGGCAACATAGCAGAGGTTGTTACACTGTTTCAGGATACTTAATGTTAAGAGTCTGGCAACATAGCAAAGACAAGTAGGTTGACCTTCTGCTCTGTCTACTGTAAAGTAAACATTGATCTGATTTACAGAGATTTGCAGAGCAGAAATAAAATATAAATCTATGGGCCACTGAGATAGTTAACAGTTATGGCGTGGGTGGTGCAGTTATGTATAATTGTCTATTTAGATAAATAAGTAAATTACGTTTAAATATGACTGATAAGCAGAGCTTGGGAAACTTGCACAACAGTAGCGGAGAGCTTATTTGTAGCAAATCATACAATGATTTTTTCTAAAAATGTATTCTTCTAGGTGAGTTTTTAGTGATTGTATTCAGGTAAATCTTTATGCTAGGTGATGCACATTTCCACAATCTTCCATTTTTATTATACTATCTAGCTAAATCAATATTCCACCAAGGATGGTTGGCTCTTAATGCAGCATTATCCCTTATTAATTAAAACATGTTTATCAATAACCTTTGATAAAATACATTGAAAATCATTCCATATCTCATTTATAGTTGCAGTCTATATGCTGTCAAAGTGTTGTAATAGCTGTGGACTACGCTGAGCAATGTTGCACTGTTAGGGCTCCTGTCTGCTTCTTTTATGGTAGTAGGTGCTTGATTCTGCAGGTTATGCAGTTACTGACACCTTGCTACACCTATGCATAGCAAGAGCCTATTTACTGATAGGATTTGGGTGAGCTGGTTATATTAGGAAAAGTTACAACTGAAAGTGCCTACGTCTATGGAGTCCATGTTTCAACCCCACTGCATTTAGCATAGATCCAAGCAATATAAAATAACCAATAAATAAACAGCTCGCAGATGCAACCAAAGTTACCTGTAGTGCATATCAAAGTTATTGTAAAAGGCTAAAAATGAATACTTCCTTCCTTTATGTACAGACTCTAAGATTCAAACATGCAAGTTACAAAACATTCATAACAAAATCTGTCAATTTATAGCACAAGCAAAAAAAGGTGAACATTAATGAACTGCTTCAGTGGTGTAAAGGGATAAAGCTCTGACTATGACCCAGACAACTTAAGTTTAAGTACCGGCTCTGGCATTTGGCAGAATTGGCAGGGAAGATTTTATTCTTATCCAGGAGGGTAGGTACATGCCAATGCCTCTCCAGGTGAGCTCTAGTGAAAGTTAGGGAGATTGGAAGTCAGGATGGGGGATGGGATAAATGGAACAGTGCACACTCTCAGGGTTGGGGGCACAGCAAGGCATAGTTTCCCAAGCCCAGTCAACCTTAACTTGTGTGCTAGGCATGTAAGGGAGGGGGATAGGGCAGTAAAACTATCCAGACCCTGTAGATGAAGGTAGGACTCCCAAAACTTGGCCCATGCTTCCAGTGAGTGCAGTATGAACCACATAGGTTGAGCCCTCAGACAGAAGTCGAATAGGCTTATTAGGCAAGGAGGAACAACTTGAAAGGAATAGGTGTTCTGGATGAAAAAAAGGTGAACATCAAGAAGTCACTCTGCAAATGACAATTGAAAAAAAGGTCTGTACTCCATTCAACATTTAAATAAAGGATTTGTATAATCAACAGGTACATTCAGAATTCTGTTGCTTCAGACAATGGCAGAAAAATCTAGTTTAATCCAAAACATTAGCATCCAAAAATTCTGTAATAAACATAAGAGGAAACGACAAAGGTAAACTGGTTTCAGTTCTATGCCACCTTCTTCAGTGCTATCCAGTCTATTATTAACTCTTCCTGAATTTAAAAAACCCTCAAAATGTTCAAATGACTTTTTTGAGCAAGTCAGGATATAGTATTATAATTTTGATGTCTGAACATTTGCATAAAAATGTCTGTAACAGTCACATCTATTTTTTTAATAAAATGTAATCCATTTTTGATTGCATGGCAGATAGAGTTGTGTAAGTGTCAAGAAATTTGTGGTTTTGAAACCGAAATTGGTATACTACTATAGGAACTGTAGTAAACATTTACAATAACAACATTTCACAATCATCTTGGTACATCAACCCCACATGAGCTGCTTTTCAATTCCTGAATATGACTATTCTCTTATAAAACCTGAGTTGAGACAGGCAGGCTCCAGTATTACTGTTTCATTGCCTGACTTTTTGCATTAAGCTAAGTCACTCTAAATACTTAATTATTCTAATAAATCCATCTAATCAAAGGAGAAATTTCCTGAACAATCCTATCCTGTTTTCCAAAAGAAAATGATGGATAAAACAAAGACACTGAAACAGATTCCATAAAAACACATGGGGAAAATTGAATGAAAAAACAATTTAAAAATGATTAATGCGTATACGTAAAAGGATACTGTAGCCTTAAAATGTGAATTGCATTCTGAATTTCATCTTAAAACTATTTAAATCAATAAGAACTAGATAGTAAATAAATAAATACTTTATTAACAAAAATGCAATAATATAACTATATGTCAATATTTTACTTCACTTAAAAGAAATAATGGGTGGCTCTGTACTACATGCCGACTGATAAAAATCCCTATTTTCAAACTACTTTCATTACCGTGTCTTTGCTTTAAGAAAGCCCTATGACAGTGCAGAAGGCCATGTGTTAGGACTAGGAATGCAAGCAAAATTAATGAGACATCTATGTTGACTGAAAAGAAACTAGATAGCAAGGTTTACAAAAGTAATGCACTATAAACACTGAGTGAGGGAAATTTGTTGAATGAAGGTGTCTGGTACAATTAAAATGTAAAACATTCACATTGAATGGTATATTATAAGCACTGAGATCTATAACTACCACTGAGAAAATAATTACTGCATTTCATTTTCTTGTCATACTTGTACAGAGTGACATGTCTCCTGTGCACATGGAAGGTAATTTACCTTCTTTGATAAACATTTCTGTTCTATAAGATGGTGGTCACAGTGTCTGGATAGTAAAGCTTGACCTACAGCATCTGACATCTTTACTAGCTATCTAGTAATAGAAGGATAGAAAAACAGCTTCAGAAGTAAAGAGATCTGTGATTTATAAAAACGGCTGTTCTGCCCAACAGTATGAATTATAGAAACACTGGAAGAAACTTTACAATGTTGTGTCTTCAGAGTTACAGCTCCATGTCTTTGCAAAAATATATATACGATTAACATGCTGTTTCATTTTCTGGGCATGAGGGAACTGTGTGTTTTAAAAAGAGATCAAGTTTATTTGAGACATTGTATAAAAGGGTGTAAATGATAAAACAAGATCATAACGTAACAGAAAATATGTAAGTTACTTAAAATAAAATATAATCTTTACTGTGGCACAATTTGATTTACTGGCTTGAAATATAAATGGCCTTATTTGTAAGACAAAACAAGAGAAGGTATCAACCAATGTTTACAATAATAATGCACTCATAACAATGTTACAGGAAACACACCTGAATTACAGAAACATGAAGTTTTTGTAAAGACAAGTAGTAAGAAGGATTTCTTTGCTGGAACAGAAGTACAGGAATAAAAATTGAAGAATATATGAAGAACAGGAAGAGAAGATTAAAAGTGGTGAGAAATTGTTGGCAGGGTGTAAAACTTGCGCTGGCTGTACTATATGACGGGATATAAAGAATACTGAGATAGAAGTCATAGCGTTTCATCAAGGATGTATGATAGCAGCAAGAGATTGGAACACTGTAGGAAACTAGGAAGATGTCTCTGAAGGGCCAAGATACCACAGAATACCTGCTGAGGATAAGTAAGCACAGAATATATGCATATAGGTTTACTGATGTAATGAAAATAAGGCAGAACTAAGTAGAGTGTATACGTTTTACAGTAAAATATAGTTCCTGGGTAAGATTAGACAGATATTTAACATTTTATAAAATACTATAACATGGTCCAATCCATGAAAAGCATCTGGTGTTAGTGGCAGACCATAGACATATACAACTTAAGTTTTATAAGCATGTGAAAGTATATTGTGATAAACACTGCCTTTTTCTACTATTCCTTCTGAGTAAGAAGTCATTTAATAATTCAGTTGTTCAAACATTAACTGAAATGCTACTAGAAAGCAGAAAAGACCTTACAATGAACTGGAATAATTGTAAACTGAAGATAAAAAATGTGGTCACAATGAAAGTAAATAACATAAGGAATAACAGCTACTATATGAACCTAGAGAGCTTAAAAAGGTAAATTTTTCTAGAAGCAAAAAAGAATAAGTGGAACAGGTTAAAGTGCAATTAAAGGAAAGCTAGAAAGTCTATGCAAGATTATTTATAAAACATGAATAAAAATAGCAATGGCTTTGAAACTATTTTTATAATAACCCTAGAACAACCAAACTGTCTGAGACAACATGTTGAAGGGAAGAAAACTAAAATTGAAAATTATGAAAATGACAAGGCAGAAGTGACACAGAAGAATCATGAATGTAATGGTGAATTATTACAGTGTACTATATAAATACAATATAAAGGTTGAGAGTAACACAAAGGAAATTCTAACATATTTCAGACAACTACAAGCTCCCTATTTAACAGATGTAGAAAGATGTGTAGAATATGAACAGCCAAGGCATGTGTTTCAAGGGAATTGAGTATGTGACAGTTTGTATAAACTGAGATGTACTGAGTACTGTCAACTCTGAACTGTGAATAATGGAAAAATACTGAACAAACTAGATTCTGCCTGAAGGCAGGAAATGTGCCTTTTATGGAAGTATATCCGATTTTCTCTTTTGCCTAAAGATATGATGATGTAAATTGTCTTATTTTACGGGTAAACCTTTGATTGGTTAATTGCCCTGTGTAATGATCTAATTGACCCAGTTTTATATTTTTGTACTGTCAGCAATATCACTAGTATATAAGCTTGTTTATTTCTTTGTTCTGGGAGTCTCCCTGGTACTTTCCATGAGGCTCCTGCACGTGTGTACTGTAGTTAATAAAAGCCACTGAAAGAGAGAAAGAAATGTATCTGTCTTCATTTTTAAAGTACTGTGTGACTTTACAATTGGTGCCGTTTACTCAGATCTGGATTAAGAGCAAGCTGCAGCAGTTGAGAACTGAACGAAATACTGCTAAAAGGGCCCACAACAGATTTTTTTCTGTTTCTGTAGTATTTCTTTCATTTTTCTGTCCCTGTCTGCCTTCTAAAGTTTTATGAACAAATTTTTTTTTTTATCTGACAAAGTTATGATTTCTCTCCTTCAGTCATTTTAAGGTAAGTGGCATGCATTTCTTTTCTGCTTTGAATACGCAGTATGAGAGTGGGGTTAATCTGGAAAATAAACTGGCGTCATACGTATGTAAGGAGGAATGAGAGTGGGGAAAAAGACGTTTTTTTATAACGCCTTAGCTAAACCTGAGGTAAACAGGTATAGCTTATTGTATGAGAGCGGGGTAGAAAGATGTTTTTATAACGTCTTAGCTAAACCTGTGTTAAACAGGTATAGCTTCTTGTATGAGAATGGGGTAAAAAGACATTTTTATAACGCCTTAACTAAACCTGTGTTAAACAGGTATAACTTCTTGTATGACAGTGGGGTAATAAGACGTTTTTATAATGCCTTAGCTAAACCTGTGTCAAACAGGTATAGCATCTTGTATGAGAGTGGGGTAACAAGACATTTTCATAACGCCTTAGCTAAACTTGTGGTAAACAGGTATAGCTCATCGAGTGATAGTGGGGTACTGAGTGAAAATGTGAGCGAGTGCGGAAAAAATAAATGAGCCAAAAAAAGGTACACCAGCTGGTTATATGTTTTATCGGGTGTCCCGGGACAGTTGTATGTTTTTAGGTCAGTGGATCGCCCTTACTTAGGACGAAGGCGATCTTGCTTTTCCGGAAAATGGTAGTTTTAATAAAGATGTTCTGACTAATTTACGAAAAAAAATTAAAAAAAAAGAAAAAATACCAGAGTTGTGCTGGGCAGCTTTTAATGATTGGATGTGCGAGGCAAAAGAATGGGAAGAAGATTCAGTCGTTAGTAGTCTTAAGGACAGTCAACAAAAGTTAAAAGAGCAAATAAAGAAACTGCGACAAACTGCTAAAAATCTAGATATAGCTAATGGTAAACATTTAAAAGAACCACCCTTTAAGGGATTATATCCGGTACAAGAATTAAATAAACTGCAGATACCAGAATCATCTGAAGATGATAATCCATGGTTCCCCCCACCCCCTACGGCTCCTCCACCGCAATATCAACCTTCACAACTACAAGATGGAACTATTAGTTCTACAATACAGAGTAAAGGCCATCGGATGAAAGAGCAAATCATTCCGGACCCCAGACGGGGAGATCAGGTGATAGGAGGCCAGCCTAGCCACCTGGCTATAGAACAACCTAATCAAATAGATACAGGCAAATCATCCCCTAGAGTGACTTGCTCTAAAATTAAGAAACAGCACAAAAGAAAAGTGCAAATGCTTTTTGACCCTAGGTCCAGTCAGCCAAAAATACCTCAAAACAGGAAAACGGTTTATTCACATAAGGGTAAATATTATAAGCAATGCCCAATTGTGGTTAAGGACAAGGATGGTTACATTAGTCCAGATAAATCTCATCAAAGCTTTACTTCAGATTCGAGCACGAGCTCGTCAGATGAAGCAGGAGTATTTCCACTGAGAGAGGTTCCAACTCCAGCACATGCCAGAGATGCGGAACAACCAGCTACTGTAGTCGTACCTAGGGCGTGGTCGGCAGTTGATTTCCAAGCTATTACTAAATCATTTCCGCCCATTCATAATAACCCAGCAAAGTTTCAACAAGTATTAGCAGGACACATATGTTTACAAAATCCTACTATAAAATAAGTTAAAGCTGTCCTCCAATACGCTGTTCCAGCTGATCTGATGAAACGTATATGGGATCATGCTAATGTCCCCACTCCAATACCAAAGCATAACACACAAGGGAAAAACAGTTTTAAAGCGGTAAGACAACAAATAGTTGATGCTATTATCGGCATAGTGCCACCTACATCAAATTGGTCTAAGATTAAGTCAGTCATACAGAGAAAAGACGAACCTATAGATGAATATTTACAACGACTTACTGATGCCTTTGAGGCATATTCTGGATACCCAGAGCCCACCAAAGGGCCAGCACAGAGCGGGCTGTCAGCTGCTTTTGTGGATAGGTTACGCCCTCAAGTGAGAGATAAATTAAAAGAAGTATGTTTGAATTGGCCTAGTCTGGGCCTGCATGAGTTAGTCCAGCAAGTACAATACCTATCTGACCATTTGGCTAAAGGAAAGAAGGACTTACAAGAAAAATTAGTACAAGCACAAATTCAAATGTGTAATGCTCTGGGCCAACCCGGTCACCAAGGTAGAGGATGAGGGCGGAGACGGGGGAGGGGTAGAGGTCACAGTCCAGCTACTCACAATAAACAAAACTATCAAGGTACACAACCCACCCAAACCCAAAATCCAAGTAATCAAAATGAATGTTTCAATTGTGGCCAGTCAGGCCATTGGAAAAATGAGTGTCCATATTTGGCAGAGCAACCTGCACCATACACTGAGGCGCCACAACAATGGAATTGTAACTGGATGCCAAACCCTAGACAACAACCACAATAAAGGTTCCCTGAACAAAAACAACAGCAGTTGTACCCCTTCCTTTCTGTGGATCAGGACGGGCCACATGTTATGTTACTAGTTAAAAATAAACCATATCCATTTTTGATTGATACCGGAGCAACTAAATCTATGCTAACTAGCAGAACAGCCATGAATATTCCACTTTCTAATAAAATGACTAAAGGAGTAGGTGTTTCCGGTATACCTATCGAGTATTCTGAAACCGTTCCGGTCCCAATAACTTTGGGACCATTGCAGGATAATCATGCCTTTTTAGTAGGACCATCAGCGCCTTTAAATTTATTAGGATGAGACTTGCTGTGCAAAATGAGGGCCACCATCTTTTTCACAGCTGACGGAGTCTATCTCCAAGTACCTTCAGACCAACAGAACACTACTTTAGCAGTCTTGGATGATACTATCACATTGCAATCGATGTGTATTCAGTCAGATTCTAACAAAAATAAAGATTTACACTCCCTACCCTCTTGCTTGTGGACAACTCATAATAATGATGTAAGATTTTTGACTTCAGCTATCCCTGTAAAAATAACTCTAAAACCTGGAGCAAAGTTGCCGTGAATACCACAGTACTCTCTGATGGCTGAGGCTATTTCTGGTATAGCCCCTGTTATTTCTGCACTAGCACAGCAAGGGATAATAGTACCCACCACAAGCCCATGTAATACTCCAATATTACCAGTAAAAAAACCTGGTAAACAAGCTTACAGATTTGTACAGGATCTACGGGAAGTTAACAAAGCAGTTATGCCTGTCTTCCCAATTGTGCCAAACCCTGCCACTATTTTAAGTTGTATCCCACCTACAGCTAAGTGTTTTACAGTAATAGATATTTCATCAGCTTTTTTCTTTATCCCAGTGCATTCTAATAGTCAATATTTGTTTGCTTTTTCCTACAAGGGGCAACAGTATACTTGGACCCGATTGCCCCAGGAGTATGTAAAATCTCCGACTTTATTTTCAAGGAAAATGCATAGGCAATTACAAGATTTACAACTACCATCACGTTCAGTACTAGTCCAATATGTGGACGATATTCTTATAGCCTCCCCAGACAGTAACGCCTGTAAGAAAGATTCTCTTTTAGTGTTAAAATTTCTAGCCGCACGTGGATTTAAAGTAAATAAATCGAAATTACAATATTGTCAAGATAAAGTACAGTATTTAGAAAACATAATTAAAATGGGTTCTCGCCGGACACTCCCAAACCGTATCAGTTCTATTCAAACTGCACCTCGTCCTGTAACCCAAAGGCAACTTAGAGAGTTCATTGGTCTAGCAGGATACTGCAGACAGTGGGAGTCTAATTTTTCAAAAATTACCGCCTCTCTGTTGCAACTCTTGAAAAAGGACATTACAGACCCTCTACCCTGGACGTCACAGCATGATGAGTCTTTTCAGGTAATTAAAACAGCCCTGATAAATCCTCCTGCCTTAGGG
Organism: Protopterus annectens; assembly: GCF_019279795.1. Lineage (NCBI taxonomy): Eukaryota > Metazoa > Chordata > Ceratodontiformes > Protopteridae > Protopterus > Protopterus annectens. Next base: position 267,327,574 of record NC_056751.1, read on the forward strand.
TTACCAGACTATTCTAAACCTTTCGTTTTCTTTTGTTGCAAATGAAATAAGACTGCTCTGGGTCTCTTAACCCAGCAACGCACTAGAAGATACCGACCAATTGCTTACTATAGCACTCAGTTAAATCTGGTTGCTTCTGGTTATCCAGCTTGCTTACGGGCTGTGGCTGCTGCTGCCGTCTTGGTAGACATGGCAGCTCCACTAACCCTGGGACATGACACTGTACTAGCAGTCCCGCATGCTGTTCAAGCCTTACTTTTAAAAACTAAAACACAATATCTTTCAAATGCACGCCTTACTAAGTAGAAAATAAATTTAATAAAAAATCCTGCTTTACAATTAAACGCTGCCCACCACTAAACCCTGCCTCTTTAATACCAACCTCAGACGAGGGCGAACCACATGATTGTGTGTTAGTAGTTAACTCTGTTCTTCCTCCTAGGTTGAATTTATTTGATACTCCTTTGCAAAATCTTGATTTAGTTCTTTTCATTAATAAATCCTGTTTAAAAACAAACTCCAAAAAAATCCAAGCTGCTTGGTCAGTCTGCACACTGACTAAAGTATTGCAGTCAGCACGATTACCTACTGGCACCTCCGCGCAGGCCGCAAAATGAGTGGCATTATCACATGCATGTAAACTAGATAAAGACAAGTCTGTTACTATTTATACTGATTCCCGTTATGTCCATAGTGTTGTTCATGATTTTGGCATATTATAAAAAAAAACAAAGGTTCTTAACATCTTCTGGAACACCCATTAAAAAACATTTTTATATCAATAATTTATTACAAGACTTATTGTTACCTTCTAAAATTGCTGTTGTTAAATGTGCAGCCCATCAATCCAATGACACTTTCAAGAGTAAAGGCAATTTGCTGACTGGGCTGCTAAACAGGCTGCTTTCTCACAAACTGTTCAGGGTCACTTTTTGCAGCCATTACAATCTATAAAAACTTTTGATAAAACAGTACTAAAAGCTTTACAAAATGAAGTCTCAAAATCAAAAAAAAAAAAAACATGACTGGCTCAAAATTGTTTTAAATGATCTAATTTAATTTAGCAACATCCAAATGGCAGATTAGTCTGCCCCCTATCCATGCTAAATTCCCTCATTAAAGCTTATCATTTGCCAGCCCATGTTGGGGTACAAGCTTTAATAAAACAAATCCAAAAGGATTGGTTTGCCCCAAAGCTTTCTGTTTCTGTACAGCACTTTGTGAGCAAATGCTCCATTTGTTTACAGTACAATATTTCCAAAGGCACAATGGCTCCCGTACAGCCCTTACCAAAACCATTGAGACCATTTTGTGCTTTGCAATAAGATTTTATTAAATGACCACTTTGTGCACGTTTTAAATATGTTTTAACTGTTGTTAATGTTTTTTCTAAATGGTTAAAAGCATACCCTTGTGCAAAAAATAATGCTATCTCAGTTGCTAAAAAACTTTATTATGACTTTATACCTCGATTTGGTGTTCCTTGTTATATATATTCAGACCATAAAACACATTTTACAGCTCAATTAATTGACTCACTGTGTACTATGTTGGGCATCACTCTAAAATTCCACTGTCCATATAAACCGCAGGCATCTAAAATTATAAAATGCATAAATCAAACACTAAAAACTAGACTAGCAAAACTTACTACTGAAACAGGCCTCACTTTGGTTACAGGTCTTACCACTAGCTTTGCTCTCTATAAAAGCACAAGTACATCCTACTAAAGGTCTTTCTCCTCATAAAATTCTAATGGGCTGACCTATGCGCATGCCCATAACTCCACCACCACCCTTTTCTGACTACGATGCCTTTGATCATAATATTATTGTATCCTGCACTTCTCTTGTTTCTTTCTTACAGTGTTATCACCACCAAGTAGCAGTGGCACAACATAACCCTGATCCTTTTACGTCTTCTAAACTACAACCAGGTGATTGGGTATATGTCAAGTCTTTCTCCAAAAAAACAGCACTGCAACCTCATTAAAAGGGGCCTTACCTGGTTCTATTGACAACCTCTTCAGCAGTACGATTACAAGGCTCACCAACCTAAATTCATATATCACACGTTAAAAAAGTCGTCCTTTCCGAAGATCAAACACCTCTACCTTTCACAGCTCCAAAATCTCCACCTATCGCCTCCCGTACTCAAAGCCATACTGTTCCTGCACCTGATAATGTCTGACATTTCTACAATCAAAACACTTCTTCATTCCAATACAATACCACCGAAACCACCATTTCCACTGAGGTACTGTAAAACAATCTTGGTAATTATTTTTGTTGTTCTTATATTTCTACTGTGGCCATTTCTATTTTCCGCTACAGTAATACCTCATGCCAAAAAAACTGCAAGGCATCCACCACTCAATACCTACCAAGCTATAAAATATACTTATGCATCATCCCTTAATGTTTCCAATTGCTGGATCTGCACTGCCATTCCTACGGTTCATGGGGGATTGATGCTAAATATAGTTCCTTTAGGGATTAAAGAGACATGGATGAATCTGATCTATGACACATCAAGAGTTATTTTGAAACACAAAGTAGCATTACAGTTGTCTGTCCGTCAAAATGGAACTGTGTATTTCCAGAAATTTGATAAAATCAGAGTAGGGTGGAGCCATTGCAACAAAACAGTGGTATATAACTGCACTGCATGGGGTTGTGTAACTGATTTCTCACCTATATCAAGAATTGTAAAAAACTCTATAGCTAACTTTTCCCGGAAAATAGAAACTGTCTACTGGAAAATATTTGAAGGGCGGCAGAATGCTGAGAATCGCTTTAAGCCTATCAATATCACCATCAAAGTAGAGAACTGTTATTTTGTGTGCAGAAGAAAAGCATATAAATGGCTACCAGGAAACTGGTCTGGCAGCTGTTTCCTGGGTTACTTAGTTCCAGCTATCCGACATGTATCTACCTTACCTAAGGGAAAAATTCGGAACGTTCGAGAGGTCAAGAAGCCTGCCAATCTGGTAGGCAAAGTTGATGCTTCATGGATCTATCATCATGACTTGGCTCATGCTAGTACCAAAGGACTGTCCCATATGGACTTGGGTGATGATGTAATATCATGGGCTGGTAGAATTCTGTCATACGGAGCAGTGAAATCAATTTGGGAACTGAGAAAGTTATCTAAACTGCTTGAAATTTTGAGCAATGCTACATTTTCTGCCTTAGAACTAGTAACTGATGAACTGACTGCTATGAGAGCTGTAGTACTCCAAAACCGTATGGCCCTTGATTTCACCCTAGCGGTGAAAGGAGGAACTTGCGCTTTAATCCAGGAGGAGTGCTGTACAGTTATTCCTGACAATCAGCACGAAATTGAAAGTCACCTTGAACTGATTCAGAGAATTTCCAAACTCTCAGAGGCCAAAGAGGCTGATAGCTCAACATGGGCTTGGTTAAGCAACCTGTTCTCAGGTTGGGGTGGTGGACTGTTGAAGCTGATTTTGTTAATTGCAGTATTAGCAGTTGTTGCTTTCATTGTCTTATTTCTAATCAAAGCACTGATCTTGAAATTAATGTCTTCAAAAACTGTGAAGAAAGTGCCTAAATTTTATATGCCTGCAACTATGACTGTAGATAATGAAATGAAAATGTCTCTCAATGATGAAAAGACTAGTAGCATGGTTATGCTAGATCTGTGGCAAATGTATGACAGGTTAAATGATGATGCTTACACAGCATCAAATGGGGGATTGTAGAATATGAACAGCTAAAGCATGTGTTTTAAGGGAATTGAGTATGTGACAGTTTGCATAAACTGAGATGTACTGAGTACTGTCAACTCTGAACTGTGAATAATGGAAAAATACTGAACAAACTAGATTCTGCCTGAAGGCAGGAAATGTGCCTTTTATGGAAGTATATCCAATTTTCTCTTTTGCCTAGAGATATGATGATGTGAATTGTCTTATGTTGATGGGTAAACCTTTGATTGGTTAATTGCCCTGTGTAATGATCTAATTGGTTCAGTTTTATATTTTTGTACTATCAGCAATATCACTAGTATATAAGCTTGTTTATTTTGTTGTTCTGGGAGTCTCCCTGGTACTTGCCATGAGGCTCCTGCATGTGTGTACTGTAGTTAATAAAAGCCACTGAAAGAGAGAAAGAAATGTATCTATCTTCATTTTTAAAGTACTGTGTGACTTTACAGATGTGCATTCATCAACAATAAAACTGGCATTAAAGAAGCAACAGTAACCCAGAACACAGGGAAATCCCTGGTAGTGATGCAAGTCCAATCATGGTATGGAAAAGGAGTAGGAGGTGATACATCTGGCTAGTACTTTGTAATGATATATTTCTAGGTGGGGTTGTACCTTTGACTTTGAAAGATGCCGTAATGGTAGATTTTCTAAATGGGGTGAAATATTCCATTGATCCAGGGTCATACAGACCTATTTTCTTTGTAAATCATGATTACAACGTGTTTATGACAGTTTTGGCAAAATGAATGGCAGATATATTGCCAAGAATAACAGAAATGGATCAGTTTATAGAACGTATGCAAAGATTTGACAATATTAACAGAGACCTTATGATTCAAAAGGATGCAATGGATAATAATAATATATTAATGTTAATAGGTATGAGAAGTGAAAAAGCATTTGACAGAGTGAGTTGGGAATCTATGAAGAGATCCCTTAAGGCATTTGGGTTTCCACAAACATGCACAATATTAATATTTATATTAGAGAATGTGCAAACTGTACATCAGCACCCTGAATGGAGAACAAACATTGTTCAGCAGGGTATTAATGTACAAGTACTGCCCTCTGAAAAATGACTCTGCCACTTCATGGTAGCATATCAAGCTGCCATGGAGCCTGGACTGAAAAAAAGTAACGATCACCATTACTTTACATGCACTAAGCAGCGCTTCTGCTGTTTAGTGAGCACAAAAAAAAAAAAAATAGAAAGAATTGCGCGTGTGTGTGTGTGTGTGTGTGTGTATGTATGTATGCATGTGTATGAGTATGTTTATGTCTTTGTCTGCATGTGTGAGTGAATGCCTATATGAAAGCAGACGAGAGAGTGATCAAGAAAGAGTGAGAGCAGTCTTCTGTGCATAGCTCTCAACTGTCCAAATTTTCACAGAATGTCCAGATTCCTGCCTCATATTTTTTGTCTGTTCCTCATAAAAGTTGTGGTTTTCCTGAAGTTTTGTGGCAAATCAATGAGGAGTGAATTCACTACATAATGACAGGCATTTGAGTTTCAGGCTTTATATCCTTCAGAAAATGTATGGTAACACAAGACCTTTTATTCTAGCAACTCTCTAAGTTTTTAAAAGTAATATTTAAAATGTGTCCCTATTTATGGGGCTTTGCCTCCCCCCCCCCCATTACTTTTGGCTTTGTCCAGATTTTTTATGCTAAGAGGTTGAGAGTTATGCTTGTGTGAGTGAATGCAAGTATGAAACCAGAGGAAACTGTGTGTATTAGTATATGTGTGTGTGAAAGCAGAAGAACCTGTGTATGAGAGAAGGAGAGAGAATGGGCTATCTGCAAAATTGTTGTGTTTTACTTGTTTATACATTTTTTAAGTACTTTTGTTTATTTTTCATATATTTTTGATGTAAACCATTAACATATACTATAGAAGGTTTGAAACATTAGATAAAAATATATAAAAAATAATATAGTACTTAAAAAATAAGTAAGAGAGACACAACAATTTTACAGAGAGCCCATTCTCTAAGCATAATAATGCCCTCCAGGGTGTGTGTTAATGTGCAATTAACACCTTTCCAGGGATGCAGAGGCCCGACACCAACACACACCCTGTTGGGCATTATTGCTTACATATTTAATATCTACAGAGGACCTCAAGCTAGGGTGACAATGAGCTGTCTAAGGTGTTTAACCCTTCAAAAGGAATTTGGTATAGTTGTCTCTTTCATCGCTGATTTATATTTAGAGCCGTTAACCAGGCACATAAGACAATCAAAAATAACCTGATATAAATGAAGAAATGGTAGCAGAAAACATCCCTTGTTACCAGTCCAGAATGACAGAAACATTATATTTGATGAATTGAAATATTCTAATTGTATAATAGAATGTAATGTAAATGAAGCAAAAGCAAATGCTATAATTACAAACTATGCTCCAACATGGTAACCGGGTACAATGTTTCCCCTTTTTTGTGGGCTTTTTGTGAGGTTATGACAGGATGAGATACTTGGGGATTTGGTTGAAATGAGATGTTGAGCAAGCAGCTAAGGAAATGTGGGAAAATGCTCAAAACATTCTAAGTAAAATAAGACTATGGAAGCTGTTATTTATGGACACTGAGAATAAAATACAAATGACTACAGTGTTTTTAGTCCCACTGGTTCTTTATGTTGACTGGGGTTATATCAGATATGGAAGAATATGAAAAAGTAAATTAAGGAGATTATTTGAGATAAAAAATGGGAAAATTGCAATGGGAAAAAAATTAAAACTGACAAAGGGACATTGTGGCTTGGGGCTTCTAGATTTTGGAGGCATACTGTAAAGCCATGCAACATAGATTGATATTTTTTTAACAAAGGCTTCAGGAAACTGCACTGGTCGGCCCCTGCTGAAAATATTAAATAAGAAGCTTTAAACATTTGACATTCCATAATTAACTCGGAGAAGTTATTTTAGCATGTTTTTCTGCATTATTTGTACAGCACTTAAATTTGTTTAGCAAATCTGGCTAATGTTCTGTTGTTCTGACTGCTTTTTTCCACATAATTTCAATATTTATATCATTTGCATCTGGCTTGGTTCAGGCTCAGTTTAGGGTCCATCTTCAAGCAACGGGGATTTTATAAGTGAGAGCAGATTAACTGCTGCTGTTTCCAAGCAGTCCAACACTAACTTGTGGAATTACATCATTTTTTTTCACCAGCCTTTACTTTTTACTATCTGCTTTAAATATACTGAGCTCACCTCAGCATTCCTGCTGTCTTTTAACAAAGGCTTCAAGAAAATAAACGGGACTTCTCCTACTGGAAATTATTATAGGCATTGTTTTGAACATCTGATACTACATATTTAACACTAGGATTTTGTTTTGTTTTGTTTTGTTTTTACTGCATTGAAATTAATTTGACTGCTACTGCCAAAATTCTGTTTTACTTATTGCTTTTTCCAGTTAATTTTTCTGTCTGTATTTGGCTTGTTTCTGACCTGCAGTAGGAGCTATCTTGAAGGAATGGGGACTGTGTAAGTCAGTCTACATTGTTTGCTTCTGCTTCTGGGTAGCCTGTCACTAAGTGGTTAAATTACAGCCGTTTTTTTCATTGGTCTTTGCTTTTTGTTGTTTGTTTATTTATACCGAGATCAGCTGTGCTTAGTACAATGCCATTGCAGTTGTAGCTGAATAGTGGTTTGTGTGCACAAGCCATGTTTCCTTTAGTTATAAGTGCATCAAAACTTTCTTCATTCCTCTCCAGGGTGACTGGCATCAGCCAGCCTACAGCATTTATGGTTATAGTTCACCTGCACAAAACTGTGCAGACCTGCATAGATTTGCTGCCTGTAGTGCAAGTCTGCATGTTGCTATCTCCTACAGACTCAGTCTGACTGCATAAACTCCCTCCCTGCTTTCTCTCCACATTTTCCTTCACAAGATCCTACAAATTATAGCACTGACCAGCATGGAGAGACAGCAGTCTACATTCCTTTCCATTAACCAACTTTCTAGCACTTAGTATCTTAAGGCAGTGCAATAACTGCCATATGTTCACTGAAAATAAATTGTTGCTCAACCAAATTGATTCCATCTGTGAAAGGTATAAGCATGTAGCTGATTTGAAGGCAGTCCTTGTGAAATGCCATGTATGCAGTGAAAATAACAGTTTCATCCCTCATACAAATGCAATGTCCTCATACTATCAGTGCAAAACAGCCATACACTGATGCCATTAAGAAATCTCTGTCTAAGCCTCCTGGAACTCATAAGAGTAGGCATAAACGAACCCCTAAAAATACATCTACAACATGCATTCCTTCATCAGCATGCCACAAACAGCAAAGCATCCCTGAGACTATCAAGAATAAATTAACTTCTGGAAACATCTTAGTAGTACTGGATTCGATTGCTAGGTACACTGATTCAATGCTCACCAGGCTGAACATGTACAGGGTTGCAGTTATCTGCCCCTCAGGAGGCAAGATTGCTGATATTTCAAGAACCCTGAAAACTACCCAGCAGCTAAGTATAGCCATGATATGATCACAGTCCATGTTGGAATGAATGGTCTGGCACAAAAACACATGAAAGACATGCAGAAAGAGTGGTTGGAGTTATCTAAGTAGCTGGTGTTACTCCAGGGGACCAGGGATGGTCTACACTTCTCATTCAAGAGCTTCCACATACTGGCCAAAGTCTTCACTACCCCTATTGTACGTTCATAGGCAGAGTTCATCTAATGAACATCCCAACCTAAACAACAAATCAATTCATAAATTAGACAACATCAAGGTGGCCCTTTTCAATGCAAGGAGTTTAAATAACAAACTGACCAATCCAGAGGCACTTCTGAATCTGAAATGCCCATAATGGTGTAGTGACAGAGACACCATTAAATGCAATGACAGCACCCCATCTGTGGCTGGGTTCTGTGCTTATCATGCCTTCAAACATATTGAGAATTGTTTTGTCTCAATTTTCATCAGGGATTTCGTTCTTACCAAAGTAATACCTAGTGACCCTCCAAGTCAGTTCATTGAACTCCAGCATACATTACATAAATTAAATCTTCAACCTCTAGCTTGCTACAGGTCTTCTTCGATGACCCCATATGATTATTCTAAGTTCATAGTATTCCTAGAAAGCATCCTTATTAATAGTGAATCAATATTCCTTGGTGACTTCAACTACCTCCACACAAAGTCGGTTAGGAACAACATTTCTCAGACTGGGTAAATCTGAATTTTCTGGATGAAATTGTCTCTAACCCCAGCAGGAACATTGATATCCTGGACATAGTTCTCATAAACTTGGCTACAGCCTGCTCCCTGCCCTTGTTTAGTTTCTCATTTGTTAAATCTGATCACCAGCTAGTCACTTTTACCCTCAAAACATCCTCTCCCATGGTTCATAGGTAAGTACTAGGCTAATGACCACAAGGGACTTTTCAAGCCTAGCCATGCACACCAAATGTCTGACAAGTTTTGGTACCCTTGATAAGTGTAAACAGAGGCTTGGGAGATGGAAGGGATGACCTGGGAGCAATGTCTGGTTAAGTGACTTGCTCAGGGTCACATAGTAAGCAAATAAGGGCTGAAGGTATCAAACCCTGTACCCTACAAACTGCAACTCAGAGCCTTAACATCTTCACCAACTATCAAACAAAGCCATTTGCTCCCTGTCTGGGAATTGAACCCCGGTCTCCCACATGACAGATGGGGATTCTCACCAGTATACTATGAGGAAAACAAAGGCTATCTGTACCCATTGGGGAATCGAACCCCTGGATAAATGTATAGACTTCTTGCAGTGGCCGGAAATTGAATCAAGGTCAACTGCTTGGAAGGCAGTTATGTTCATTACTATGCCAACAATGCAACAAAATGAATATATAACATTTTTGTCTCTCCACTGCACCATTGAGACAAATGTCTAAATGTACAGACTTCTTGCATTTACTGGGAATCAAACCCAAGTTAACTGCTTGGAAGGCAGCTATACTCATCACTAAAATTATTCCATGCTAACCCCAGACTGGAACTAGGATATACAGCCATCTTGGGTCTATATGCTCTTTTAGATGAAGGGCTATCCACACTAGAGCCAAATACATAGGCAAAATAAATAGCTAATCTCCCCAAGTGGTCAGTAGGTATAAATAATCTTTACAACTGAAGGAAGAAACTGCTTAGATTACCTTGTAAGGCAAGAACCTGTCATTACAATGAGCATATAAAATACCTCACCAAAAAAACTGAAGGCAACTATTAAGACCACCAAAGCTTCCCATGAATATAAGCTTGCTTCTGAGGCTAGGGATAATTGTAAGTCCTTCTTAAGCTACATTAAAAAACAAAGGAAAAATTCACATCACTGCTCAGAACTTATCTCTAATGGCACCAACTATTGAAATCTTGATGACATATACACAATATTGGCTAATAATTTTTTTTGAAATTTCTCCCCTAAAACTATCATCTCCACCCTGAACATACTGAGTCACTCTCTCTCCCACTATCTACAAGGGCCATATTCATAAAGTGGTCTCCAGGACCAAAACTACTTCTTCAGTGGGTCCCAACAAAATTCCAGATTGTCTTATAAGCAGTATCAAGCAATCCCTTGCTGATCATCTCGTTAAGCAGTTCATCTTAAGCATAGCAACAGTCTATGTTTCCAGTCATTGGTGCACTGCAGTGGTGATGTCCATTCATAAGAGTGGCACCACCACTGACTCAAGCAACTATAGAATCAGCCTTCCTAGTCTTGTATGCAAAGTCATGGAATGCATCATTACTGACCCCATAAACCAGGACATTATAAAGTTAATCAGGCTTGATTAGCAACAATTCAGACTTGTTAAGGGCAGTTTGTGCTCCATCACTTTTGTGAGCATCTTTGAAAAGGTCACATAGACCATGAACAATGATTACACTGTCCACGTTGCATGCCTGGAATGAGAAAAAGCATTTGAAATCATACCATACCATATCATGCAACAGGATTGTAAACAAACTAATAGCCTTAAACATAGATCACTATCATGTAAGATGGATTTGAATTACACACTGGCTCAAGGACAGAACGGCTGTTGTCAGGGTGAATGATACTTCCTCATTTAAGGAAAAGGTGATCAAAGATGTTCCTCAGGAGTCTGTATTGGGCCCCCTCCTTTTTGGCATTTATTTCTCTGATCTCTGGTGAACTAAGCTCACTGATGATTGTAAGTTGGGTGTAGTTGTTAAATCAACAAATGATACAAACTCTCTGAAAACAAAATTATCTTGCATTAACACATGGTGCTCTGAGAAAGGGGTCAAACAATGTAGTACCATCTCCTTTTCTACAAAATACAAATTGTCACCATCCATTACATCAGTGAGACCCCATTCTCCACTGAGTCTGTCATCAGAGACCTGGGTACCTAGGTAGGTAGCATCCTCTTCGTTAATCAGTATGTAGTAACCTTAATCAGGAAATCTTTCTATTTATCACAATTAATCACCAAGGGCATCTCTTCTAAAACAAAGATTGCAATTGTGCCCCTTTACTTATAGGTTCATAGGTTCATAGGTTTATACTAGGCTATCTGCCCTAAGGCATTTATAAGCCTAGCCCAAATTTTTGTGGCTTACGCCACCCCTTATATGAAAAAATACTGTGCCCATTAGTTTGTTGTGCCTCTGTCCAGCAGTGACACAGATATGATTCCCAGGGTAAACCTACGATCTCCCATCCACAGGTCTAGATTTCTCTTGAACAGAGTCAGCGAGGTGCTCTGCCTCACATGGACCGGGATTTTATTCCACAGCATAGGGAGTCTCTGAGTGATAAATCTATCCCTCCAGCACGTCCTATTTATAGCCGTGCTAAGGTTTAAGTCGCTTGCTCTAGTGGTTTTGGTGGATTTGGATTTTTGAGGTGGAGCATGTCCATTAATTCGGGTTGGACATGGCCTTGTATGTCAGGCACATGTCACCTCTGAGCAGATGGTATGCGACTGAATAGAGCTGGAGTTTCTTCAATCTGGCAGCATATGACAGATTTTGGAGTCCCTTTATCCTTTTGGTGAGGAACTTTTGGGGTCTCTCCAATTGCTGCAGATGTCGGGTGAGATACATCCCGAATGGGGCATTGTACTCGATCATTGGTCTGATAAGTGAAGAGTACAGGGAACAATGACCTCACTAGATCTGGATGTGAATCCCTTCATGATCAGGTGGGCAATGTAGAAGGTCTTTCTAACCACTTTAGCAATGTGAGTGTCAAAAGAAAGGCCACTGTCAACCTGGGTCCCCAGGTCCCTGATAACCTCTTCTGTGCTTAGTGGATTGCCACCTATATGGTAGCTTGGGGTTACCTTGTTTTTCCCAAAGGGTATGACTATACATTTTTGGCGTTTAACTTCAGGCCATGGCTCTGGCACCAGCTATCTGTTTCCGTGAGTCCCTTCTGAAGGATATCCGTGTCCGATGCACTTTCCACTATGGCGCCCAGTTTGCAGTCGTCTGCAAACTTTGTCAGCCAAAGTCCTCCCATGTTGGCCTGTACTTCTGAGAAGTAGATGCCAAACAATAGGGGCCAAGGACCGAGCCCTGTGGGACACCACTTGTGACCGGCTTGGAGTCTGACACAGCGCCAGCAACTCTAACCCTGTGGGTTCTGTCCTTAAGCCAGTTTGCAACCCATCTTGTGACATATGGGTTTACATTTAAGCTGGTAAGTTTTTCTACAATACCCGAGTGGGGTATTGTGTCGAAAGCCTTTGCAAGGTCAAGGTAGGCTGTATGGACTGCCTTTCCCTCATCAATGGCCTTGGTGACTGTTTCAAAGAAGTCGACCAAGTTCAAAAGGCATGATCTTCCCTTGACAAAGCCAAACTGGGTCGGGTCCAATGTCTGCAAGTCCCCTATATCTTTGTTTATGAGCTCCATTATGATCCTCTCCATAGCTTTGCAGACTAGACTTGTTAAGCTTATGGGGTGGTAATTACCAGGGTCCGTAGAGGCGCCGCCTTTGTGGAGTGGGACCACAGTTGCTGTATGCCACTCCTTGGGCACGTATCCTGTGGTAAGGCTGAGATTAAACAGCTGCCTTATGTGTGGGTTTAATTCCTCATTTAGCTCGTGTAGCACACAGCCGGGGACACCATCCAGTCCCATTGATGCTGTGTTTTTAGCTTTAGAGAGAGCAGCTTTCACCTGCGCATTTGAGATGTCCGGGAGGCTACACTCGGCTGGGATAGTTATCTCTCCTTTAGGGGGGAGAGAGGGGGGTGAAGTTTGCACTGAACCTGTCTGCCAGTATGTTGGCAATGTCTGTGGGTTCAGTGATTTTGTATCATTTTGGACTAATTCTGAGCATATCTGGGAGTTTCCACCCAGGTTCCTAACATAGCTGAAAAAGGCCTTATGATTGTCCTTTGAATCCATGGCAATTTTTCTCTCAAAATTGGCCTTAGTTGATTTTATGAGTGCTCGTATTTTTTTACTAATAATGATCAGGGGTGACTTCCCTTTTATGGATTTTGTTCTATCATGTAATAGCTTTCTCCTCTTATTGTAAAGTTTGTTAATGGCTGGGGTCCACCAGACTGGACGTTGCCCTTTGTGGAAAGAGTCTTGGTTTTATTTGGGATTGCCTGATCCATGCAGTCCTGGAGGTGTTCATAGAAGGCATTTGTAAGGGCTTCCGCAGCTTGGGTTGTGGTTTCCTCTGGCTCAGGGGCCTTGAAGGATACCACACCAGTCTTGAGTAGTGTGAAGTTTGCTTTAGAGAAGTTCTTCACTATGGTCTTTTTGTATGGGGGGGGGGCCAGGACGTGGATTTCCAGTGAGATTAGTTTATGAGCAGATCTCACCAATGAGGGATATACTGGCGGTGTGGAGTATTTTGTCCCCATGTTTGTGACAATGAGATCTAGTATATTTTCTCCTCTTGTGGGAACAGTGACTAGCTGTTCCATGGCATTTGAATTTATGAACTCCAGGAACCGTTGGGCTAGAAAGTTAGGGCTTGAGTAATGTTCCCAGTCTATATTCGGGTAGTTGAAGTCACCCAATATGATGGTGTTTGGAGATACATTTATACCCTCCAGTGTCTTCAGGAAGGCTGTGTGGGGTTCCTGAGTTTGAGAGGGTGGCCTGTAGCATGCTACAATTTGTAGAGCAGTTTTGCCTATGGTTAGTTGCACCTGGATGGTTTCCGAAGCTTCGTGCGTTGCCACCAACCTGGAGGTGTGGGTATCCTTTATGAATATGGATACACCCCCTCCTTTTGTGGTGTGGTCTGGGTTTTGGGGCCAGAATGCATGATATGAGGCAAAACCTAATAGTGCCGGGGTGCTCTCAGGAGCCATGAACCAGGTTTCAGTTACAGCACAGACATCGACAGGCACAGACTCTGCCATAGTTAGATGCATTATGCCTAAATATATCACCAGAAATAAAAAAAAAATAAAACAACTGCAGAGGTTCTTAATAAAAAGAATATTGAGCTGCAAAAATCATAGCTATCAGAAAAGGCTAAAATCACTCTCCATGTACTCAGTGTCATAGAGGTCTTAAGGGAAAACCTATGTCTTACTTTCTGTGCCTTCAACACTAGAACAAGAGATCTGAATCTACAGCAGGGAATAAATAAAACTAAATAATTAGATGGGTTCTTCACCCTGTGCCTTCCCTGCTCTGGAACAGATTCACCTAGTAAAAAAACAATGCAATTCCCTATCTACCTTCATACATAGCTTAGGCAACCTATTGGGTACCCCAAAATACACTCTGGGGCTTATAGGCCTTGCCCTCCGTGAAAACACTGGTAGAGCCTGAGAGTGGTTATTGTCAAGGAATACAAAGGAGGTAAAGTAATAAAATGGGATGAAGCTAGACAAATATTTGGATGGTTGAGGGCTACTGAATGCAGATCAACTTGCATATACAGGTCTAATACTAGAGTGCAAGGAAGATATGCAGAAACTGGAAAGCAATTTTGTTAAGCCACAAATAGTAGATTTTATTAATCGAAGCCAGAACAGAAATTGCAGACTGGAATAGAGTAATAAATACAGTATTTAAGGTAATAATATATATAAGAAGACAATACAGTACTAAGGTAAGAGAGAGTAGTACAGACGGAATGATTAAATAAAGATGTTTGCAGGTGAGTAATGGAGGGAAATATGTCTTACTCCTAGATATGCAACTACATCAACAAAATGTAGGTTTTTGCTTGGAAATGTTTACACATACATTTCTAGGGCCCGAATTCCAAGAGACCTGTAGTCAGTGTAAGTAACTTACTCCTATGTATGTCTGCCCTGATTGCAAAAGACTTGTTCTCGGTGTAAGTGGCTGACTTCCTTGTAAGCCCTATCTATATACAGGCTTACACTGGGTGGCCAGATTAGACTTACTCTGAGAGCAGGTGTTTTGGAATCTGGCCATATATACCTGCAAGAACTGAAAAAAAATATTCTCACAGACAAGAGACATACATTGGAGATTTGATGGTTCAGAAAGCAGTTCTCAGGAACATATATTCTGGGAATGTAAGTTGTTGCAGAACAAAACTGATTTAAATAATATGTTGTCTTATACTTAGAAGGAAATTTAATTCTAGTACAGAGAAGTTTTTGTTCAGAACGTGTAAATTAATGTTCTACAGAAATGAAGCTGTTGCTACATTAAATAATGATAGTAGTTGAGAAATCTATAACTTGAACATGGAAAATTAAAGACAAACCATTAGTAAGAGAGGTGAAAAATGTTTACATAGATTATAAATTTGGAACTGAGATACATTAGAGATCAGAAACATAATCTCATTATATGAAAATGGGCTGCATGGGAAGCTGTACTGGAATTTTAGCTTGAAGATGTTGACATGGAACAAAGTGTGTAAGCTCTTTATCTGTTTAATAAAGTAGACTGCAATACAAGTAGAGAAATCACTGGCCCAGACTGTAAACAAAAACTCATTTAGACATAGAGAAATAAAATAAATAAAATAAGAAAATAAAGCACAAATTTATTAACTGTGATGTTTTGCCTTTTTAGTTAATAAGGATTGCCAGCCAAGAATTTTTGGACCATAGTCCACGATTCAGTCTACATACATGAACATGAATTTGGTCCCAATATGAGTAAATAATGGGTTGTATACTACATTAATAGGCTTTTTGGAGCACAGATCAGTTATATGTTCTGTTATTCCAAGTTTGAACATCCTAGAAATTTTGCAAAGCAGAAAATGCCATATATACAAGCTGCTAAATAAAATTATCCACTCACTGGTACAAGTAACCAGTTTATGTTATAAACCATGGAAGCAATAATGAATATGAAACTACAATGCACATATATATATATATATATATATATATATATATATATATATATATATATATATATGCAATTCACACAATTCTCATTTTTATTAATTCCCATAGGTGTATGGACTCTAAATGGTAGATTGTTTAAGCCTAGTATTTGTAAACGTTTTATAGTGGTCAAAATGCTGTCCCAGTATCTTACCCTTTTTTGCAAATAAATCTGCAACTGGCTGGCAAAAAAAAAATTCATATTCTTCAAAAGTATTAATGAATATGAAATGTGAAAATTTAAATATATATATTTGCAATTCACACAACTGACACATGAATTGCTCCCCACAAGTCTATGACCTAAAATTGTAGCCTAAGTCTGGCATTGTAAACTTTTTATAGTGACCAAAATAATGTTGAATTGTTCTTGTTTTTTTGTAAATAAACCTGCAACCGGTAGGCAAAAAAAAAGTTTGTATCATTTTGTCAGCTTGTAAAATATGCCAGTATTTTTGAATTATGCTCCTTATGTTGTAAATATTAATGGCAAAGGCAGAAATAAACCCAGTACAAGCTCTAAATTTGTTTGACAATATTTATAATCCAACTAAGTTTCCCTGTATGTGTGTGTATCAGCTGCAGTCTGTGTTGCCTGAATTGAAGGTACCAAGTAGCCTGAATGAGTAAAGAAATCTGCTAGCTTGCCTGAAAAGGTTTGGTACTGTTAATCTCAGGAACAAATTATTTGAAAGAGCAAGAATTGTGATTTTGGAATATTTTCAGTGATTTGCCTGGGCCAGCAAATAATACCTTGCAGAAATAAATTTTTACTAAATTGTTTTCTGTATAATGAGTTAATAATTGTAACATCTATTAATTTTGTGATGGATGGAAACAAAACTAAATTGCAAAATCTGATGTTTAACTGTACATTAAATACCCATTTAGTTTCATTCAAATACAAAATATACTTTTTTAATTCAACTAGGTCAGACTTCCAAAACACCCAGCGACCATCTAAAAATCTGTGTCACATATCCACAGAATACATATAGAAATTGTGGGTTAGATCACAGAGTATTAGTTCTTCTAAATAGCCCATGAAAAAAAACAGCAAAAATATGGTGGATTTCATGTTGCTGTTCTATGTATATGCAAGTAACGTGCAAGTAACGTTTGTAAAGGTAATATATATATATATATATATATATATATATATATATATATATATATATGCATGATCAATTCAATGCAAAAGTAGCTGAAATAAGTATGGTACATGTTTGCCCTTTCCATCCAAAAAATGTACTGCTTCCAATCCTGCTTCATGAGGAATGCTGATTTATAGCGATTTAACCACTAATATGCACATATATCAATGGTTTTACATCTGCATATCTTGCATTAGAAGAAGAAGTTAAGTAGCATCCTTTAGTCTAGACCTTGCCAGTGCCAGCAATGGTTAGGAAAAAGACATCAGGAAAATAATGCAGTAGTTTGGTTAAGGAGCTCATCCCAATACAATTGATTCACCTGGAGAGTTGGTAGCTCGTTTGTCTAACTAGTCTGTTGTCAAAAATGCCACTGTCACAACATATTTTATAAAATTATTAGTTTTTATCTTGAAAGTGTTTGGGGATTTGGAAATAATTTTGAATAAAATGTATGATCTTCTATTTACGACAAAGTCTGTGTTATTTAATCTTTGACTTCCCAAATTACCACTTATCCTTTCTTGTCAATATCAATAATTATAGCATTCTTGCTGGCTTTCAACTTCTTAAAGACTTTAGGTTAAGTCTTCTTATATAAGTCCTTTTTTTAAAAAAAAATCCCTACTAATGGCTGATATGGAGGTTGGAAAGTAGATTTGTGATATCTAAATTGTGATGGATGTTTTTTCTTCTAGACACTGTGTTGTTCCCATCCCAGAATCACCATTGTAAATTAAGCTTCCTACAAAAAGTTTTAATGTCAGCTTTTATATATATTTACAGTTCACACAATTCTGACATGGATTACTTCCCACAGGTCTGTGGCCCAAAATGATACTCTGTTTATGCCTAGCACTGTGAACTTTTTATAGAGGCCAAAATACTGTCAGATTGTCCTCCCTTTTTTGTAAATAAATCTGCAACAGAATAGCACACTTATTACTCTGGTAAAAGGGACCTAAGGACTCTTGCATTCAAATATTTATTAAGTGAACATCTATCTGCATCAGTTAAAGGATAGTTTGAGTAGTCTGCATTACATCAGACACTTCTTTCATAGAATTTAAGCTTTGGCATTCATTAATTTTTTGAAGCACTGACAGCGTGTTGTTTATGTTGATGCCTTCTACACTTTCCTGTATCTACTCCTAAAGGGGCTTGGAAAGGCAGCTAAATTATTGTTCTTTTTAGGGGTGCAATTAGCTACATATCTGTGTCTGCTATCAAAGGTGCTTCCTCAGTAAAGAGATTATCTGAAGAATGTGAGGATCATAAAACAGAACATCAGTGTCAGTGGTGTCAGAGTTTAACTGTCGATGGTGCCTTGAACGTTTTGAAAAATAAATCAATAAAACTAGCAGTCTGGCACTGTCACTTCCTAAAACCATATCTGGCTGAAGACATGGATCCATATGGTTTGATAGTTATTTATTCAACCAGGTGCGGACAATGCAAATGTTGTCTTTTAAACAATGGTGTTCAATCCCATGTACTCCCGTAGTCTTATTTTTGCAAGAATTGGCTGGTTGGTTTGCAAACAAGACAAATGTAGACTCTAGCTGATGAAGTAAATAATTTACTGATATCAGTCTGGCTTTTTGGAAGATGTCTTGTATTACAGCAAAGTATACAGTTTATTTATTTATTTATTGGCATTTATTGGCATTTGTTAACCGGGTTAGTCCAGCTGGGTTTGTGGCCCATTTTCAGTGGAGACCCGAGGAGAAAAGCTCCGAGAAAAAAATACAGTTTAAAAATATAGTTTAAAAATAAATACAAAAATAGTTTTACAGTACCATAAGTAATAAACATACAGAGATATTACAAAGAAAAAATACTTAAGTCAAGGGAATACACTAATTGTAATTAAGTAGAGTAGCTAAGTATATACATATGTACAACAAAAAAAGCATTCAACAGATGTGGTTAGACAACATTGTGCAAGTAAGCATATACTAAGGGGGAAAATACCTATATAGAAAGAGATAGATGAAGGAGGAGGAGTTAAATTGGGGCTTGACAGGGGCAAGTTTTGTAGTTAAGTAAATTAAGTTTTAAGTTTCTCCTTGAAGTGAGATGGGTGTACAATACTACAAACGTCTCTAGGAAGTTTGTTCCAAGCTTGGGCCACAGAATGCTTGTAAAGAAGTTTACCCACTACTTTTTTGGGCTAGTATATTTGTAATAGTTGCTGATTTGAAGTCCTGAGGGTATGGGTTGGAGAGTACATGGTGATGAAGAAAGAGAGAGCAGGACATGCTAGACATTTATAGACTATAGCATGTAACATTTGCAGTTGGGCTAGCAACAATAAATATGGGAATTCAAGCCATTTGAGAGAGTTTAGGGGTAGGCAGTGATGAGTATTATAGGGAGAGTTAGTTATAAATGGAGCTATCTTATAATAAGTTTGCTGGAGTTTGTTTAAAGTAGTAGTTTCAATATGGGTGAGCACAGGGGCAGCATAGAGAAGGGAGGGGAGGAGGAGAGCTTGAGCAAGGGTGAGTTTGGAATTAGTAGTTAAGAATTTCTTATGGCGATAAAGTAAACCAAGCTTTTGGTTTGTCTTTTTTATACATTGTAGAATGTGCAAGTTAAATTTGAGTTCATCATCAATGATGACCCCTAGGAGTTTAGTGCGGGATTCTGGTTGAAAGGTAGTGTTATTTGAGGATGTAATGGGAAAGGAGGATCTGTGGTGTGCTAGAGATTGAGAGAGAAATAGTAAGAGTTTGGGCTTTTTAGGGTTAAGGATGAGGAGACTGGTAGATAACCAGTGTTCTGTAGCTAGGAAGACCTGTTGTGTGAGATCATGGAGTACAGAGATATTATTTGAGGTAGTAATTAGTGTAGAATCGTCTGTATATTGGATGAGGGAAGATGTACTGCAAGCTGTATGAAGATCATTGGTGAAAATATTAAATAGAAGGGTCCCTAGGATGGAGCCTTGTGGGACCCCTGTTGGGACAGGTAGAAAAGGAGAGGAAGAGGAGAGCCATTTTACTGATTGTTGCCTGCAGGATAAGTAACTACAGAACCAGGCACGGGAGGAGGAACTCATATTGAGGTTAGCAAGTTTGGATAGTAGAAGAGGGTGGGAGACTGTATCAAAAGCTTTAGATAAGTCAAGGAATAGACAAGATATCAGTTTGTTATTATCAATGGCTTCAGCAATTTTATGAGTGAAGGATAGGAGGGTAGTAGTTCTGTTGTGTTTAGGACGAAAGCCATGCTGGGTGGGAGTGAGAAGGTTGTGTTCAAGGAGGTAGTTGAGTAGTTGAGAGTGGATGCATTTTTCAAGAATCTTACAGAGGGGGGATAAGATGGCTATAGGTCTGTAATTAGAGGGGTCAGTTGAGTTTCCACCTTCATGCAATGGAATAGTGTAAAATGATTTCTATGATATAGGGACAGTAGCCTCCTGTATAGATCTATTAATAAGTATGGATACTAGGAAGGCAATAGAATCAGCAGCAAGTTTAAGGAAAGAAGGAGGTAGGTTATCTGTGGAGGGAGAGCAGGGTTTGAGTTTTAGGAGAAGTGATCGGATGTAGGAAGTGGAAACGGAGTGCAAAGAAAAAGGTGGGTTGTTGGATGGTTTGGGAGAGTTTGGCAGAGGAGTAGAATTGCAGGTGGGAGGCATGTGTGTTTGAATAGTATCAATGAAGTATTTATTGATTAGAGTAGCTGTTTCAAGAGGAGATGAGTTAGGGTAAGGGAAAGGGTTTGCAGTGGAGCCAGGGGAAAGGATATTGTTAATGGAGGCCCAAAACTTTTGAGGGTTGGCTTTGTTATTAAGTTGGGCAGTGTTATAGTAAGACTTTTTGTCATTGTTGGTATGCTTTTTGACAAGATTTCTCAGATGTCTATAGTTATGAAGTAGGGGTAAGTCCTTAGTTTTTATCCAAGCTTTCCAAGCTTTGTCTCTTTCTAGCATTAGGGACTTTATTTCTTTTGAGAGCCAGGTAGCATACTTGGATTTTAGTCTGATCTTTCTAGAGGGGGCCAGTGAGTTTCGGGTGTCTAGGAAAATATTATTAAATCTATTTATGGCATCATTTAGAGGGATATGATTGAGGATGGACCAGTTTATGGAAGATAGAATAGTGTTAAATTGGACAAGATTGAAATTAGAGAGTTTGCGTCAGTCTCTATAGATGTGGGATTTGGGAAGTTGGGAGAGGACACGATGGGCAGAGATGGGTAGGTGGTCACTAAGTTGGTCAGGGTGTGTTGTAGGATTGAGGTATAGTTGAACAGTTAAATTAACATTATGACTAACAAACTAAAAGCAATACAAAAGGGATGAAAACAATTAAAAAATTGATAGGGAATTCAGTTAGAAGCTTAAAAAGCCACATCCAAGACTATCATATACATAAGATGAGCACCACATCTGCACAGTTTCCAAGGGAAGTATGATCTGCTCTCGAATTTACTATGGTACCATGCAATGTTTTGCTACACTATGAGAAGCATTCATCTGTGTACCACAGTGATGACATTCTGGCTGTACCTGGGATCCAGTTGTGGTTTCAGATTCATAGACATTGTTTTGCTGCCTTTTTCTGACATGTATTTCTGCACTACTGTTTCTTAAACCCACTCTTTAAGAGTCAAGGGAGTATTCACAGGCACAATGCATGTGACTAATGGAACATCGGGTGTTAGTGCTGAACCATTTACTGTCTGATATCTTTTCTCTTCATTCTGATTTCTCAGCACAAATAATTAAGGGAGCTCCTACCAAGCTTTGTCCTATAGATGTGTTATGAATATCTCAGTTTCTAGCTGCCTGTTGTATGATTCTGAGCAAACCACTTAGGCAGATAGTACTTCTAGGTCACTCCTGAAAAAGGCTGTTGTATCTAGCAGTTTCATTGAGATAATAAATAAATAAAATTAAAATTAAAAAGTAGCTGCCCATCTGTTGGTGACAGTATGCAAATTAGTACAAGGTGGAAGCACTGCTACCTAAACAATGTGCGCGGTTGCAGTTATGACAGTCTCCACATTTATGGGGTTCATAAATCTGTCTCATGTTCAGTGTAAAGAAATTAGGATCATATGCATTATGAAAAATACTCTCAACTCTGATTATAAAAACAATTGCTGTATTCTCAAAATAAACGCTGCTGTAAAGGACCTAAGCACACCTCTAGGTGATATTTGATCAAAATGTTTCCAGAGTGGTTAGGAAAGCATTTGGAAAAGCTCAACTAATACTAAAATGAATACTAGGATGGTTTACAGCAATAACTGTGTCACTCTGTACAGTAATGACTTGGACAGTTATAGTGTACAGTACAGCTTTTGCATTTACCTAACAAAGCACATTTTGCACAATTAGAAAGTTCAGAGATTTCTCAGAATGAAAATACTGGGGCTACAAAATTTGTCTTACAAAACTTAAAGCAGTGTTCTGTGTAGTTGCTGTCCTAAAGGCTCAAGAGATGAGAGCTGTGTCTGTACTTTAAAGGTATTAAAAATCTTAAAGCTCTGATTGGCTGAAACTCTCAAAACACTAGGCTATTAATAATGTATGTATAAAGTCAAATAGGTGAGCAAACTAGCCCTCTGCCTCAAAAACATATACAGGGCCTGTTTTCAAAAGATGTGTTCTCAGTGTAAGTAAGCACTTACACTGAAAGCAGGCTAACAGCAGGTGTTTTGGGATTTGGTGCCCAGTTTAAACCTGCTCATAGATAGGGCTTACACAGAAGTAAGTCACTTACATGACAGCAAGTCTTTTGGAATCAGGCAGACTTACACTGAGAGCAGGTCTTTTGCAATCAGAGCCACAGTGTTATAATGTATGAAAATAAACTAGAAAACAAAACAATATAAAATACTTACAGTCACCAAGCCACTAATTTAAAAATAAAACAAAGTAATCGACCTGAATAAAATATTTACTACCGCATGGAAAATGGTAAATGAAATGAGAAAAAATGCTGCCCAGCAAATGCCAAACTGAAAATTCCTAATGTAAAAACAATGTTTCCACAAAACAATTCTCTTCACATGACAGCCATATAATTTAAATAAAATAAAACAAAATAAAATAAAAACATCTCAGTTTAGTTGTAAAGGGAAAAATGACCAAGATTTATGCTTGAAAATCAATTCTGAATTTGGGCACTACAACCAGAAATAGGACTACAATACAAATACAAATAAATAAAGAAAATGAGATAGAGCAGTACCAAAACAAAAGTAATGTTATTAAAAAATGTGCAACCACACACACACACACACACACACACACACACACACACACAAACACACACACACATATATATATATATATATATATATATATATATATATATATATATATTATCACCATAAAAATATACTACTCCGTGAAGTTATAGATAAAATAGTTGACCCCATACAACACCACCTTTATCAGGAAGGCAGAGAAGCACTGGTTTAGTTTATTTGCAGGTCAGGTGTGTGCTGGAAGATGTTACCTATGTTTCTGTTGAAGATGAGTTCAGCTCCCATACCCAGAAGTGCATGTCTAACACACCAGATATAACAGACACATGGAGCATGAATGGACTGAAGATTCAGCAAGGAGCTGTGGTAAAAAGGCTGTCAGTGCTTATATCAGTAGTAACCCTAAGGCTTGTTGGTGCACACCAGTGTTGACAGAAGGCATCAGACATTATATCTGAGTGACGCCTCCAGGTGCAACTGTAGTTAACGCCTACTGATGCCTCTAGGCGTCAAATATTGCTTGTTCATATTTGCATCAATACTTGCAAAACCATACTATGTACAAGGTTTTAAAATATTTCATCTTAAAGCTTACACAATAGAAAACTCAACTACATTAATATTTGACATCTGTCTAGTGCAGGTAAATATATATTAACTGTTGTTTTTATTATATTCATTTATATAGATATCATTTTCACATTTTCCTAAATATCTCAATAACCAAGTAACACAGACAGAACTCCTTAGTCTCATATGAAAGCCCCCAACTAGATGAATAAAATGTTGCTAACAGTATATGTGTAACTTGAGTGGTTGCCGAGATATTGTACGTTGTTTACAAAATATTACAAATATAATAATTACTGTTTACAATGACTTATAAAATTTGATTCAAGACCTAGAACCTAAAGAATACTACCACTAAAAAAATAATTTGTGCTGAAGAGTTTAGCATTTATAGTTCTTTAATAATCATTGTGTTTCCTGAGATATGAACATTTGTTTGAAATCTGAGGACATAATTTGATTCTGTGAAAAGGCTTAGGCTCCGCCCATTGGAAGTTACAGTGCAAACTTCCTGAGCTCCATTGGACTGAATGAGTTAATGATAGAGGCTTTCTGCACAGTGGTCTCGAAATTTAAATGATAGGTACCTACAAGCCAAGAAGACAGCAATTACAATAGTCACTGAGGAGTAAGTCTGGGAAATGTTTGGTAAATTCATGGAGAATGACTCTGTAATAGCCACAGAGGTTCTGGCAAATCAACAGCTGGATTAGGAGAGAGGAGGAGACATTGTCTAGTCTGTTCTTAGCAAGAGTAGAGAAACAATGGCATCATCTAGGGACATTGTTGTGAAGTGGAAGGAACACTTTGAGAATCCTTGTTGTCTGTGACAGAATATGGAGTTTGGCAAACCATTAGGATCCTAGATTCTGGCTGCACTGAAACTTCAGCTGTTACCAAATGAGAAAGAATGGAAATACATTTGTTACAAATGTAAACTACTTTATCAATTCACAAATAGAAAAAGGGGCCTCAAGCAATTATGTAAAAGGTGTCAAAAAGTAGCATCAAGAAAGACCAAAGCAAGAGATCTTCTGAAAGAAAATGCCCAGGATGAAAACAAATAGTAGACATGTTTTATTCACTTTGTTGGAGTGCTAGCTAAACAAAATTTCTCCTAGGCCTGTTAGTTCTGTTAATATGTAGTTTTAGACAAAAAGAATAACTATAACATGCTCAGGCAACTTATCATACTGAAAAACACATTGTGTTCATGTGTTCAAAATTATTAGCAGCAGGATTTCCCACAAAACTGCAACACCTGTGTCATGTACAGGAGGTTTAATGTATTGAACAGTGAAGACTTCAGCTTAGCTATGTCTTTGTTGCAGTTTTAACTGAATGTTCTTTTTTGTGACTTTTTCCCTTTAATTATGACATTTTTCCCTGGAGAAGTCAGGCAGGCAATTTGAACCTAAAACTGAACTCCAACATACACTTTGTATTAAATTAAAACCAGCTCAATAAAGTGTTGATTCATTCATAAGAAAGGAGAGATTTAAAATCGACAATAGAAAACGGGTAAATTGTATTTCAAAATGCTGACTCTTTAATAGAAAATGAGAGTCCTAAATGCAGTACCAGTGACTTGACTTAAAGTACTTGGCAGCACTAGTAGAAGCAAGCTGGGGTAAATAACAGTGATCAAAAAACATGTAATTTACCATCTCAAAGGGAAAGCTGAGATAAAATCCCCCAGTTATGATGACTCTTGTTACAAGCTGAAAGAAAAGGCCACTGCTACTAAAGGATTTTGGGGTAGCAGAATGCATCTGTAGACAACATGGATTAACTCACAAATGCATATGTATGTGGCATGGCTAAAGGCCAGCACAGTACATATTGCACACTTCCCAATCTCATGCAAATCAGTTAAATTAGGAGTACAAAAAAATCTCAACCGCCACGTGCAATGGCCAGCAGGTTGTCAAATTTGATCTCCCACTGCCTCTAAAAATAAGACGTAGTTACCAGCAGACAATTCTCCAGAAAAAGGGAAATGATCTCCCATTAATTGATATGGGACCATTATGTCCTGTAGTAAGGGTAGAAGTAAATTGTCAATTAGGAGTCAGGAAAGCCAGATGGTAAAGTAAGGAGGAGCCAAAAAAGAATCATTCGTTCATTAATTTCCTGATCATCTAGTTAATCCAATGCAGTGTCAGGGTATAGCTGGAACCTATCCAATCACTCAGTGGGTGCAAGGTAAAGAAGCTCATGCTGAACATGGTGCCATCCCACTGGAGGATGCATACACACAAACACATATTTGTAGTCACTCACTCAGCATGCATACCTATGGCTTATTTAGAGGATCACAATGTCACAATCTGGGAGGAAACCAGATCACATGGAGAATCCCAAACAGAGAGAGGAAGCATATGCAGGCTCCACACAGAAGGTACTATGAGCTGACAGACAAACTGGAAACCAAGTGTTGTGAGGCACTGACACAAACTACTACTTCATTGAGCCATCCAAAATAAAAAGAAAAAAAAATCATGTAAAGTTTATATAATTGTTATAGCAAAACACAGATGATCATCAATATTTTTTATAAAAAAAAATCCTTTATTGATGTCTTTCCTTTTTTTTTTAATTTTGGGCTTCAAAACACTTGCTGGATATTCACCCTGTTTTTCTGTACAACCCTTACAGAGCTGTTTTGCTCTTGGGGAGGATTACCCTGAAATGTTTAAATCCCTTTTACAATGAGACCAAGGAACAAGTTAAATCAAGGGTATAGCTCATCATACTTACTGGAATCAAATGACTACGTTTTTTCTTCTGAGTATCTCTTAGAAAAGTTATAGTTCAAACAGTACAACAATGCTTAGAACTGTCTGAACTACTATTTACTGTACATTACTATACAAAACATGCTTTCCCAAGAAGAAAGCACCTCTAAAATAACATTTTTTATGGTTTCAAGTTGTAGCAATGGAAAATAGTGTCCCTTTCTGAAGTGACTAGGGGCAGCATTTTAAGTACATTCTTAAAATGATGGGTGGTGGGTACAACAGCATAAGGTTTATGCACAAAGATACATTTCTGGCTACACTATTGAGTTAAATGACTTGCACAGGGTCACACAGTATGCATGCAGATGTTGTTTGTGATTCAGACCCAGGTGTGCTGCTTTGCAGACTGGGACTTTAATGAGTATGCTATACTGCTGTCTAGTTCCAATGTTCAAGTTACTCATACAGAAGACAAACTAGGCTAAAGGTAGTTCATGACCACATAAGTATTTTTATTATGTTTTTATAGATTTCTAAATATTTGCTTTGTGAACAATTATGCTTGATCCTTTGGCATTTAAAACTAAAGGCTCATTTTCATCTGAGTGCTAGAGGGAACATAAATACTGAAAGTTGTTACAGTTTGTTTAACATGAAGTATTGATTCCATATTTTTCTTTCATTTAGGAATAATTCAAGCTCTAAAACATTAATGGCAGTTTTATGCAACTTACTAATAAAGTTCAGATGTCCCTTATTAAATCTAATGTAGTCACAATATAGACAAAGTTTTTGCTGTTACTACCCTAGACAATTATAAGATCTTCAGTAACATATTTCAAGAACTTAATCAGATGCAGAAAATGAATTTTGGCTGCAGCTGTACTTCACCTCCCACATGTCTTTAACAATTCACATAGGAAGGTGCCATGGCCACCGCTATACTAGAAATACAATTTCCCATCAAAATGGAAAATAGTTGCTTGTATTGTAAACAATAAGATTTCTAACAGAAAAGACTTTTTGGGAAAAATCACTGGTTAAACTTTCATTATGCAAATATTAATTTACATCCTGAATGATGCATCCCTTGTTGTTTTGACAAGCATAAGGATACAAATATCTAAATATACCAAAGAAAAAAATCAATTCCACTGTATCATTAATTTTTTTCCAAAATATCTGTACTACCTTTAAACAAGAACAGTGTTTTGCAACTATACAAAACCAAGCCAAATGAAGCTACATCTCTAGCTGTAACAAATTGTCTTCCTGATGTTGTTGTTGTATCTTACGGCTTTTCCCGGTTAGGGGTCGCCACAGCGGAACTGCGGTCCGCTAATGATTGGCAGTAGATTTTTATGTACCGAGTTGCCAGCCCTGACGTACAACCTTCAACGAAGGTACGCCCATTCACGCATGTTTCCGCACAGAAGACACTTTAGCTGAGAATCGAACAGGACAACGTCTTATTGTGAGGCGACAAGAAGATCTTTCTAAACTCATATGTAACTCTGTCCAGCATGACAAATGCTGGTGTAACTAGGGATGGACATGTCAGCAGGTTTATTTTCTTGCATGCAATTTCACCTCCAAGAAAGCATCTCTGTAACATAATGTATATATGTGAATGTATTTTGGTTACAAAATTTGGCAGCTGATTGTTTTCAACATTTGAATACTGTGTCAAATCTTTTGAGACATAACCATTAGCCTTAATAATAACACAACACTTGGCAGATATTATTATTAGTAGTAATAGTACTACTGTTATTGCTGTCACTATACACTTTTGGTGTGTATTGCTTTAATCTGTAACACTTATTTGGGAAATGATCTGTATATTTTATTTTGTTGATAATAGCAAGTTCTGAAAATAGTTAGGTCCAGTTTATTTAAAACTATATTCTCAAACATTTGAACAGTCCAGAAGTAGTAGTCTTTGGAATGGACTTTGAGTGTAACAATTTGAATATTTCAACCTCCATTATATGTTTCTCACTTAAATAACAAGATGAGAAACGTGACCACCTTTTCTTGTACCAGATTTATCTGAATCATTTTTTAGAAAAAATCATCCTCTTAGTTCTCTACACAGGATTTACAGCATAATTAATGACAAATTCACTTCAGTCTTTGGCATTAACAGTACACTTAACTCCTATACTACTGACAACTTTTCATAAGGTTTTGATTAGCAAAAGTCAACAAAAAGGCCACAGTATAACCTGACTTAGAACAATTGCAACACACTCCTTTTGGTTACTTTTCCTCCCTTTCTGTGAAATCTCAAAAATGGTTTGATATATTTTCATGAAATGTTCAATGAATGATACTGTGAAAACTACCAATAAAATAATTAAAGACTTTTATTTTAACTTCCACAGAAGTAATTATACATTAATTTTTAATGAGAAAAATAATTGTAATGCTATTTATGCCACATTTTAAAATTATGAATATTTAATGTTTATAAAGAAATGCATATTTCATTTTAGGCCTGAAGTCACAATACAATATATGCTTTTCTATGTATGTTATACCTCCATGCTTTCTGATATTAGTCCTGTGCACCTTCATTTTCCTCTACTGGATATCCTTAACAAGAAGTGCATGCTGACAAGAGTAGCCTTCATCTAGGCAATCATGGAGTAATTCGTATCCTTATCAGCCTCCTAGAAATAAGAGCGTTTTTGTTATGGTTCTAAACCCCCCAAAGGGAGAATATGTTACCTGCATCTCCACAGGCCCACTATGTCTTCCCATTTCAGTGCAAGCATTGTTACACTTACAATGAGGGCTACCACATTTGCCATCTGATGACCAAATGTAAAGTCCAGGGACACTCTTTGCTTTTCTATCCCCTAAGGGAATCATGGAAAGTCATAGCTTGGGCCACTTCAACAGATACACAATTGGATTATCAAATCCAGGTCACCTGCAACATAGCCAGGGCTTTATCCTTCTGTAACAACGGAGGTTGCAATAAACACTAAGGATAATCACAAGGCTTTCTTTAGTTATGTTAGGAACCTGGGTGGGAATTCCCAGATATGCTCAGAATTAGTCCAAAATGACAAAAAATACACCAAACCCACAGACATTGCCAACATCCTAGCTGACAGGTTCAGTGCAAACTCCCCCCCTCCCCACCAAAAGGGCAAATATCTATCCCAGCAGAGTGCTGCCCCCCTGACATCTCAGATGCTCAGGTAAGAGCTACCCTCTCCAAAGCAAAAAACACAGCATCAATGGGACCAGATGGTGTCCCGGGCTGCGTCCTACATGAACTCCAAGAAGAGCTAAACCCAAACATAAAACTACTCTTCAATCTCAGCCTTACTACAGGATATGTACCCAAAGAGTGGCGTACAGCAACAGTGGTCCCTCTCCACAAAGGTGGTGCCTCAACGGATCCTGGAAACTATTGCCCCATAAGCCTGACTAGCTTGGTCTGCAAAGCTATGGAAAGGATCATCATGGACCTCATAAATAAAGGTATTGGGGACCTACAGAAACTGGATCCTACCCAGTTCGGCTTTGTTAAGGGCAGATCCTGCCTCTTAAACCTGGTTGATTTCTTTGAAACAGTCACCAAGGCCATTGACGAGGGGAAGGTGGTCCACACAGCCTACATGGACCTCGCAAAAGCCTTCGATACAATACCCCACTCGGGCATTATAGATAAGATCACCAGCTTAAATATAAACCCCTATGTCACTAGATGGGTTGCAAACTGGCTCAAGGACAGAACCCACATGGTTAGAATTGCTGGATCCATGTCAGACTCCAAACCAGTTACAAGTGGCATCCCACAAGGCTCAGTCCTGGGACCTCTCTTGTTCGGTATATATTTCTCGGAGGTACAGGCCAACACGGAAGGACTGTGGCTGATCAAGTTTGCAGATGACTGCAAACTGGGCACCATAATCGACACTCCAGCCGACACAAGCATCCTCCAAAAGGGCCTCACAGAAACAGACAACTGGTGCCAGAGCCGTGGCCTCAAGCTAAACGCCAAAAAGTGTATAGTCATCCCCTTTGGCAAAAACAAAGTGCCCAAAAATTACCACATAGGTGGTAATCCATTAAGTACAGAAGAAGTAATTAGGGACCTGGGGACCCAAGTTGATAGAAATCTCTCATTTGACAACCACGTGGCCAAAGTGGTTAGAAAAACATTTTATATAGCCCACCTAATCATGAAAGGATTCACATCTAGATCAGGGGAGGTCATCGTGCCTTTTTACTCATCCCTCATCAGGCCCATAATTGAGTACAATGCCCCTTTTGGAATGTACCTTACCAGACACCTGCAGCAACTGGAAAGACCCCAAAAGTACCTCACCAAGAGGATCAAAGGGCTCAAACAGATGCCATATGCTGCCCGGTTAAAGAAACTCCAGCTCTACTCAGTGGCATACCACCTGCTCAGAGGCGATCTGTGCCTGACGTATAAAGCCATGTCCAACCCAGAATTAACGGACATGCTGCACCTCAGAAAATCCAAATCCCATCAAGCTACGCGCTCGAGAGACTTGAACCTCAGCACTGAAATAAATAGGACATGCTGGAGGGACAGATTCATAACCCAGAGGCTCCCTTCACTCTGGAATATAATCCCAGTCCAGGTTAGGCAGAGTCCCTCATTGACTCTCTTCAAGAGGAATCTTGATGAGTGGATCGGAGATCGTAGGTTTACCCCGGGTATCACTTCTGTGTCACTGTTAGACAGAGGCACAGTATACTAACCTCGAAAAAGGGCATAGCAAAATTAATTTAAAATGGGTGGCGAAAGCCAAACACATTCTGGCTAGGCTTATAAATGCCCTAGGGCAGATAGCCTAGTATGAACCTATGAACCTATGAAATCTATGTTTTAGCAGCGTTTATATTTATTACTCTGAGGAAAACTGATAGCTACATTTTTATATTAAGCTGAATCATTTGCAGAATTTCCTGTATGTCAATGCCTTTTAACAGCATCTGCAACTCTCAGTGTTCCTGTATTACCACTGGCTAGGCTTATAAATGCCCTAGGGCAGATAGCCTAGTATGAACCTATGAACCTATGAAATCTATGTTTTAGCAGCGTTTATATTTATTACTCTGAGGAAAACTGATAGCTACATTTTTATATTAAGCTGAATCATTTGCAGAATTTCCTGTATGTCAATGCCTTTTAACAGCATCTGCAACTCTCAGTGTTCCTGTATTACCACTAGGACAAGATGCCTAGATGCTCTGCACATGTACTGCATTCCTCCCACAAAAATGCAGTCATTAAAATGCATGAAATAATACCACTAAAGGCAAAAGGAAAACACTGCTCTAAATGTATACACATCTGTCTTCATGGGTAAAAAAAAACAGCTTTTTGCTATACTGTTTAAAATAATAGAAAAATATATTTTTCTGGAAAATAAATATTATTTTTTTTTATTTTGATGTAATAAGAAAATACAAAATTATTCTGATATTTGCTTAGTTTGTAAGACATACTTAATGTCATATGTATATATATTTGTTGAGAACCATGTGGTAAAAAAACAGAAAAACATAATAACTATGATGGTCTACTTCTGTTATCAATAAATAAAGGGCCATATCTCTGAAAACCTTTGTAATTTTCTAGTAAAGTTCTCAGAAAACTATGTCATGGCTCTCGTGTACAGAATTAATTTAGTTGCTGATTTCAAGAGTAAAGATGTACACAATTTTGTCTTCATGTGAATAGCCCACATTTTTGGGAGGGTCAAGCACAATCAATTTACAGAAAACTACCACATGAGAAATATTAATTTTTTTTCTTGGAATGTAATGGTAACTCAGGACATATATATATATAATGGACCTGTACTGCATGCCTGACATTGAAAAGCAGCCATATTATTGGTTTTAATGGAAACAGAGTAAGATGCAACAAGCCAGACTGTTGTTCTGAAATGCCTATAAAGCTGGTGATGTTGGTGGCTACACATAAAAGGCCAAATGTTGGCCCCCCCATGACAGTCCTCATAAAAACTTAGTTTTCATTATACCTAGACACAAACAAGTATAAAATGCACCTAGGATCTTGTTCACTTCTACTCTAAGTGATTAAAATGCAGCTCACTGCTGAAAATCACCATACCATATTGCCATCAACACTACAGAAAGTTTTGATGCTGTCATCTTTCTATTAAGATAACCTCACTTTTCTGGAGAAGTATGTACTACGTTTATGTCAGATGCAATTGTAATTAATAACATATATATTCTGCAGATGTACTGCGTTCCATTCCATGAAATGCAGTCATATAGGTAACCAAATAGAAACCAAGGAAAATGTAACTTCCCAGACTGTCATTATAAAACTACATGCATGCCTGTAACCATTTACACTTCTTAATAAACTTTTGGGACAGTGATCTTAGATGTTTCTGTACAAAATCCATCTAACATCCCATGGCCTTCTTAAGGATTTAGGTACAGCTTGTTGGCAAAGCAGGTTACACTATACTGCCATTGTCAGTAGAGGGAGTGCTGATGCTGACATCTTTCCATAGACAAAAAATGTGTGTGTGTGTGTGTGTGTGTGTGTGTGTGTGTGTGTGTGTGTGTGTGTGTGTGTGTGTGTGTGTATATATATATATACATATATATATATATATATATATATATACATATATATATATATATATACATATATATATATATATATATATATATATATATATATATATATATATATATATATATATATATATATATATATATATATATTTATATATATACATGTACATACATACATGAGAGTTTATGTTGATTTAACAATTTGCACAAGCATTTAGCCAGGATTATTGATGCAGGCATTTTGAAAATCAGTATACTGAAAAAAATATTGCAAAAGGAAATAAGCAGTTTCCTTTTGTGATCTGATCACCAACACTCCACCACACATTCGAACATAATTGATATGAATAGTGGTATGTTACAGAAAAGATTTTTCTAAGGTCAAGTACAGGGTTAGAGCTAGGGACAGTACTCATTGGTACAGGTGTTTGCGGGGGTGGGGGTGAATGCATGTTAATACAAACCCTTCACCATACCTTAGCAAACTTCTTTCCATAACACTACCAATACACAAGACACTCGGGCATGTGGACACACACACAAACAGACAGACAGACAGACACATACAGGTTTTATTTCTGATACTATAACAACTCAGTACAGATCTCTCTCTCTCACACAAACACACACACATTTTACTTTCAATATCATGACATATCAGTACATATACAGTCAAGAATTCTACTGCAGTTGCTTTCAAAGAAAGATGTAAAATTGTTATTGCACCAAAGCTCAGGTTGTGAGCAGACTGCAAGAAAAGCATACAACAGATGTATCAGGAAAAAGGAACATGTTATCTGCAAATAAAGCCTGCTTATGATGAGGATATGAATAATTCACTGCAGAACCCAGTATACATGATCGCTAAATCTGAGAAATTAGGGAAAAAGTTCCATTGCCAAGGTGAAAAACAGTGGTGAGACTGAACAATTCTGATCAGTACCCATTTGAAAAATGAACGTTTCTGAGGTGAATAGACCTACATTTACACAAGATGTAAAACCATAACATAGGTTAAATAATGTCTAAGTTAACTGTAGGGTGACGTTAATCACTTGTAAAACATATGCCATGTATAACCATTTCAGTGTATCATATGCTTTCTCCACATTCAAACCTAGCACAAGTAGCATGCATTGGTTCAAAGTAGCATACATTAGTATGGAAAGGACATACATAAATGCTTTTATCCTAAATCAGTACAGTGGGGATCCTTGATGGCTGCAAAGTAGTGAATCTCTCTCTGACCGGAAAAGGTCCAGTGGAGTCTACAAGGCAAACATAAGCCCAGGCCATTGCTTAAAATGTTAGATTGTTGGATAAAAAAATTATGTACTGGAGATGCCACTTGCAGATTTCACCACAGAGGAGAAGTTGTAAGCACTCCAAATGTTAAACAGACTTATGGCAGAAGTAGTGAAATTGAGGGAGAGTATAAATGCTGCTGAGAAAGATATGTCTGAGCTGAAAAGCAAGATGGTTTGGCTGTACATGGAATATACATGCAACAGTCAGATTATTAAAGAAAAAAATGTGTGAAATTCAAGCATTATAGGTTGAAGTCTAAGCATTTCTGTCCAAGGTAAATGATTCAGAGAATAGAACTAGGTAGAATAAGGCAATGTTTTACAAACCTGTTAGATAGCATCAGAGGTCTTGACTACACTCAAGGCTAGAGTCTGAGGTGAAAACTGGTGTGAGTGCTCAGAGAGCTTAAGTGTAAAAACTAATAAGACAAACAGCACTGAAAGGAGTGACACCCTAAGGATGCATTTCAAGTTATTGTTAATGAAGTGCAACCATTGTGTGGTCAAGAAATGACTACTGGGGAAAGACTGGACTGTGGGGCAAGATTGAGAATTGAAAGGAATCATGTTCAAGGGCCATAAAGTTAAAACAGTTGAGGACTTCTTCTTGTCTATATATAGGAGATGAAAGTCTTTTAAGGATGTGGTATGGAGGACCTGGGTGTGGTTCATCTTTCCATCACAGTTAGTGATGGTACGGGGATAAAAATGAATATGCAGGAGGAGGGTATGAACTGATGGAAAATAAGATGCTGGATTTGAAGATAAAAAATACTACTGGAGTGATAAGAAGAGACACTGACAATATGGCATGACAATAAAAAGAAAGTGGGTATTAAATAAATATTTTACCTTAGCAAGCAACCTTATGCAAAGAGAGAGAGAAGGGGGCAAAAATTATGGCAAGGGAGATGATGTGTAATCACGTGGGTGTTGGAGCCCAGTGAAGGAGTGTTGTCAGGTAAACTGAGCAGCCAGCTGATGGGAATCAGCAACTCAAAGACACAAGTTATGAAATGAGGCAAGGTCAGGCTAGCTGAAGTGACCATCAGGATGCTACTGCAGTGTAGAATGAAGAACAGGACACGTGAAGTAATAGCAAAGAGGTATAAGAAGATGGAAAACTGGTATCAGAGGAATGGTGATGGTGGAAGCAGATAAAAATGAGGCCAGAGGCAAGGAATGGTCAGAGATAACTGTTCACAGGAGGGGAAAAATGAAGGCTGAGATACAGGTATTAAAGGGAAGGGAAGAGTGTGGAACAGGTGGGTTTATTTAGGAAGTCATTCAATTGATATTGCAGTCTCTCATCTTTTCTTTTGTTGAAGGAAGCCTAGATATTTGAAAAGGCAGAATGGAAGGAGATGCAGGAGTCCAAATAGTTGCGAAAGCCATACCTCTCAACTGTACAAATTTTTGCAGAATGTCCAGATTTTTGTGTGTTCCTCCTAAAATCTGTACCTTTCTGGCAAATAGCTGAGGATTGAAGTCATTAAATAATGACAAACATTTAGGTGTAAGACTCCACATCCATCAGGAAATTCATGCTAATGCAAAACCTACTATTCTATCAACTTTCTAAGTTTGTAAGAGCAATATTTAAAATCTGTCCCTGTTTGTACCCCCATCATTTTAGGCTTTGTCCAGATGTGCTGCTCTAAGAGGTTGAGAGGTATGGCAAAAGCGACTGTGAAAGTCAGTGAGACAGGTGGCTACCTCTCAGCCTCTTATTATAAAAAATCTGGACAAAGCCAAAAATCATGGAGGCACATAGGCTCAAAAATAGAGACATATTTTAAATATTGCTCTTATAAACCTAGAAAGTTGATGGAATAAAAGGTTTTCTATTTGCATGCATTTTCTAAAGGATATAAAGTCTGAAAATCAAATGTCTGTCATTATTTAGTGACACATCTTTGATGATTTGCCAGAAAACCACAAATTTTATGAGGAACAGAACAAAATATGAGACAAAAATCTGGACAGTTGAGAGGTGTGCCAATCAGATGAACACTACAGGAATCTGAAGTAAACATCCATATTCGGTTGATTGCACAATATCTAAAGTGAAGTGTCCAAAGAAGCAGTGGGGAACAGTTTATCAGGCTGTATTGTCAGAATTTGTTGGGGGTCACTGTATGGATTACAAAAATTTGGTTTCTGTTGATGTAACATACTGTGCAAAAAGAGGTGGCACAGGATGTATTGACTGAATTTGATCTCAGCTTATTATTTTGCTTTTGTAAACTTTTTCTTCTACATTGAAGGTGGTTAAAGGGTTTACTATTGAAATCTTGAAATTAATGCTGTCGAGTGATCACGCAACAATAACAAAACAGGTAATGTCGACCCATCCCATTAGACAAAGTCAACATAATCTAGCGTACCTTGCCTTCCAATCTCTCCCAAGTAATGTTTTTCCAGGGGGGCAAGCCCCCCTGCACCCCCCATACTCCCTGCTAGCTATATATGCAAACTATGAGATTGCACTACAGTGAGGAATGGGTATATTTCCCAATTCCCAGTGTACCGTGATCTCCAGATAGAACGTCAACCTCAGGTGGGAGGTTGGCATAATGGTTAAGGTGTTTACCTTACAGACACAAGGTGCAGGGTTTGATTCTCACATGGGGCAATTGGCTAGGCTTAAAAATGGCCCACAAGGGCACTTAGCCTAGTACTAATCTATGAACCTATGAACTTATGAACAACATCAAATGCACACTACCATTCGCTGCTGTGGAGCCGACCATTTTTGGTTCAAACTTCCGAAAACTGAAAATTAGACTTTTGACCATTCCCAGTTTGTTTGAATGCCATCTGACATTTCAATAGTAAACCTGTTAAAGTAGTATATACAGAAGCAGGATGGTGTTCTAAATATTAATCTGTCACCAAATTCCTCTCAGATATTTTCTTGTCAGTAAAAATTATGTATGGTACCAACTTCATGATGATGTGATGTCTTAATGAGCATTTGCAAGGTGTGCTTTGGGGGATGTGGATTATAAAGAGGAACTGAAGTGATATAATTATGACTTGTGTTTTAGTTTTGTGCAAACTTATGTTGATACAGGCCACAAATGCAACCAGAGATCTATGGATTGTATTGTTGCAAATTGTAGTGGGTCACTAATAGGGTTATATAAATTTTGTCATTCTATCAATGTATCCTGTTATGCAAGGGAGAGGAGACCACTACCATGGGTTATCTATACTTCACTTGTTATATTCTTTTGAGTATGGGTGGTGAGCAGCATACACAGAAATAATGGAGATACCAAATTGAAGATTGCAAGCAAAAGAATAACAACATGTTTAATAGTGGAGCCAAAAGGATATTTGAGGATATTACATGTGAATTTGTGCTTGTATTGAGGTGGACAAATTAGGAAGGGAAGCCTTTGGAAGCTATTAAAATAGAACAGTGATGGTTGTAAGGTGCAAGGATGGGAGTATTTTCAATACATAGTTTTATGGTGTTTAGTGAGCAGGATGTGAAGTGCATCTGGAGAACTTATGTGATGTAAATTAATTTCTGGAGTGTTCCATGACAATGGGCAGTGCATTGGCTGGAAAAGGAGGGGTTTCTGCATGCCTTTAGTTCAGAGGAAGGGTAGAGCAGTAAGATGGATAAGAGTGAATGGAGCATGATATAGCACAGAGACAAAAGACTGAAGAGAAGGTAATGGAGATTGTTGGGGAAGGATGAGAGTGAGCTAGAGAGAGATCTGTTAGATTGGAAAAGTGTATGCCTGGGTAGGGTGATGCCATGTCAGATATCATGGTTCTATAAAAATGCAAAATGACATAAGTGAAAGGTATACTGCCAGTAAATGTATGGGAGTAAGGAGCAATAGGGTTTTTTGTTGGGTGGCAAAGGAAGTTGGATAGCAAGCAAAGAATTAAGGAGTGGGGTCTAGGGTGATGGCCAGGTAGATATACAGTGAGTGCATAGCTTCAAGGAGGATCTGCAGAACAGGAAGGGATGTGGGGTGATATTGTAGAATGTCAACGATAAGAATGAAGTAAAAGGTTTGGTAGAGGAAACAAAGCATAATGAGGCATAATAAAAAAGTAGGCCAAGAAGGTCAGGACAGGGAGGAAAATTGGTAAGTCACTGAAAAGAAAGGAAGGTAGAGTGCAAAGGCATAGCTGGGGGCGGGGTACAAAGGAGACAGCTGCTCTGCATGTTAGAGAGTGTAGGCAGTTAATGCTGATTGTATGGCAGTGCGGCGCCCATACCTCTCAACCTGGAAACATCAAAAATCTGGACAAAGACCCATGAAAAATAGGTACAACTGGCCAAAAATGTGGACACTGATTAACATAAAATCTGCATACATAATCATGTAACCCCGCCCACTCCAGTGGAATTGTGGAATATCAATATTCAAACACAAATAACAGACAAAATATTAACCACAAAATATAACCAGAACAATAATGTTTTATTTATATTAACATTTGAACTTGTACAAAATTTTGAACTTGCCCTCCCCCCATTATTTAAGGCTTTATCCAGATGTCTTGTGTTAGGAAGTTGAGAGGTATGATCCCAGTGCCTCCAGAACCATTGCACCATCATGAAGCACATATGCATGCCACAAGACCTTAAGTCTGTCATTCATATTAAGTCAAATGACTGCAAATCTCTCACCATCAAAGTTCTAAATGGCATGCAGTGCATAGAATGATATAAAACAGAAAGGTGTAGTACTCCTACAACTGCCAGCCTGTGTGCAGGGAGAATGGCACCATTATGAATGCTTGTGACCATCACCCTGGCAAAGTATGAATTATGTGTAAATATCCTCAAAAAGCAAAATGTACCAAATATTAACCCAGATTATGTTACCATAGAAACATTTTAGTAAAATGCAAGACACACCAAAAAGATTTATTTTCCATTCTTCAGGTCTGATCTGTTGTATCATCTTGTGATGAGGTTCCAGCATTAAGCATTACAAAAGCTGTATAAAAAATTTCTGGGAGATAGTGGAGTCTGTCATTTAGCACACAGGGTTACAGCTCTAAGCTATTAATTAATTAGCTGCTTCCTTACACACATTTAGACCAGCTAATACACAGACTGGGGCTAAAGGTGTAGGTGTTTCTGTTTACATCAAAAATAAGTATAACTAAAGGGTGGTTAAACAGGGTGATGCACTTGAGCTTATCTATGTTAACATCACCATAGACAAAATCCCTTACCACTTCTTGCAAGGTATAGGTCCCAGTGTATGACTTAGGAAACCCATAACATGTACTTCAGCTTAGCGGAACATTCACCATCCAACCCAATACCATGTTCATGAGGGACTTATATTATCCCACTATTAACTGAGAATCATATATGACACCTGATGTGCAGGTACAGAGATTACTGGATTTTGTAATTATAAATAATACAAATTTCCTGGACCAGATTCAGTACACTGACCAGGGGTGCAAACATACTGGATTTGGTCCTCAGTAATATGGGACAGTGCAGTACACCATTAATGTAATTTCCTCTGTGGTAAGGTCAGACCACAGAATGGTTTTCCTCGAAGTAAAAATAAAACCTGGAAACCTAGCTAACCTTGGAATGTTAAGGAACTGCTCTCCTGCTAATTTCCTACTATTAAGTGATAACCTGGCAAAATTTCAAAATGCCATAAACCCTGAGAACACTGCAAACTATGCAGAATGGTTTATAGAAATCCTATACAAGTATGTTGATACTTGAGGATACATAGAGGCAACTGTACCCACCAGGAATAAGTACAGAACTAATTAAAAAAAGCCACTCTGGTGGAATCACAGCATCAGTAGGCTCTGTAACAGAAGGAAGAAAATTATAGCAAACATTACCCAGCAGGATAACACACACATCCAAATAAGCAACCCGAAGTAAAAATAGTCTGCCAAAGCCAAATTTGAAGTAAATTTGGACGACTAGGCCAAGGACAACCACAAAGTGTTCTGTAGCTGTGTCCACAACCTCAAATGTGATGCACAATTGTTTGCAGAGCTCATTGTTAATGGAGCCACTTATACTGAGCCTGAAGATATAGCAAACCCGGTGGCAGACAGATTCAGCTCTAACTTTACCCCTTCCCCCACAACAGCCTCTCAGGAAATACCAGAAAAATATAACCTTCTCTACTGTCACCAGGTAACAGGTCTTCAGTGCTCTAAGGCCAAGAACACTGCATCAGTGGGCCCAGACAGTATCCCAGGATGTCTTCTGAATGGCATGAAACATGACCTGTCAGGCCTTCTTGAAACGTTGTTTAACCATAGCCTCCAAACAGACTTTGTGACTAAAATGAAGAACAGCAACAGTCATCCATTTGCACAAAGATCTGGTCCTCACTAATATGTAGTAGTTTACAGACCTGAAACTGACATACCTGTAAGTCTCACTAGTGTCATATGTAAAACCATGAAAAGAATTATCATGAAAATAATTAATAATGACATAGGAAACCTCCAGACACTGGAATCCTCCCAATTTGGTTTTGTCAAGGGCCAGGTCATGCCTACTCAACCTGGTGGACAACTTTAAGAAAGTCACCAAAGCAATGGACGAGGGCAGAATGATTCACACTGCCTATCTTGACCCTGTCAAGGTGTTTGACACAATACTCCACTCAGGCATTGCTGATAAACTCGAGTTTAGGTATAAACCCTTAGTCACCCTGTGTATAACCAGCTAGCTCACAGACAGGACCCAGGAAGTTAGAACTGGGGAGTCTACCTCTACAAAGAGGCCGGTTACAAGCAGAGTCTCTCTTGTATCGGTCCTGGGACTACTACTTTGGCATTTGCTTCTCTGAAGTTGAGGCTAATTTCAGAGGCCTCTGGCTGACCAAATTTGCAGATGATTGCAAATTAGGTGCAGTCACAGAATGCCCCATCAGCACTGTTGTTCTCCAAGAAGACTGACTTAGACAAAAAACTTGTCAGAGCTATGGACTAAAACTTGGTGCCAAGAAGTGTGTAATAGTTCCCTTTGGGAAGTCGTCAACCCCTGGTAACTTTGTTAATGACAACCTAGCCCTTAAGAGTCAACTCGTAAGTCAGGGACTTGGGGGACACAGACAGTAATCTAGCCTTTGACCATCATGTCCACTGTAGTGAGGAAGTCATTCTATGTCGTGCAACATAGGCATGGAGTCCAAGGAGGTCATTGTTCCACTATATTCAGCAGAATTACCATTGAGTACAGTGCCCCCTTTGGTATGTACATAACCAGGCACATCCAACAGTTGGAATGTCCACAGGGGTTCCTCATTAAAAGAATACAGGGTAAAGTAACATGTCAAACAACCTTGTTTCAACCTACAACCCATCCAGACCTTCTACATCAAATTGGTACTCCATCTGAAACCCTGTTATCCTTCAGCTGATTATCTCTGAGCAGAATACCTGAAGCTGGTTGCCAGTTCAATAGCCTATCCTGTGCCTATCTTAATTACTAGAAATGGCAAGGAATTATATGTTCCTTCTCTCTGGAAAAAACATTTTTCATCATCCCTCTTCATAAAGGAGGAACCACGTCTCTTATAACCAGTTTCAGACATATTATCTCCTTTGTCAAAACATCTGGAGAAATACATTCACAAACAACTACTTGAACACATCCTTTAGGGAAATCTCTGGATCTCAGCACAGCATAGTTTTAGACCTGTCCATAGCAGTAACATGAACTTATTAACCTTCACGTATACTACTAACAAAGCCAGAGACAAAGGCAAACTAATTTCTTCGTATTCCTTGATCTCTCTCATACTTTTGATCTAGTCTGTCACCAAAAACTCCTCTGTCAACTGTCTTCCCTACGGCTATCACAATCCACTCTACTATGGTTTAGCAACTGCTTAACTGGTAGATGCCACTCTGTTTTATGGCTCGCCTCCTTTTTTTTCCATTCCTTCCTGTCCGTACTGGAGTGCCACAGGGCGTCATCTTGCCTGTCTACTCATCAATATATTCACTAACAATCTACATAAATGCTCTCAGTAAGAGCTACTTCTCTATTCCATTTTATACACCACACTTCTATCTGTAAATTCCATCAATACAGACTTTATTGTACTGATTACTATGCTGTGTGTATACTGTAACTGCATTATAAAATGTATTACTGTAAATCTTGATTGCATTAAATTTGTTACTTTGGAGATTTTTTCCCCAGGCCATCACTGAAAAAGGGCTACCTGCCCAGTCAGACTTTCTTGGTAAACAAATGTCAATAAATAATAAGTATCCTATTGAGACTGCCTCAAATCCCTATCCATGTATTCTGTTTCCTGTAGGCTGCAGAGGGGGGATTTATGCGTGGCATACAAGGCATTGTCAGATCCCACCCTGACGGACCTCCTGCATATCCATAAAGCAAGCAGCACCAGAATTACCTGTTCTAAAGACTTAAACCTTTCCTGAGATGTAAATAAGATTTGCTGGAGAGACAGGTATGTTTTCCAGATATGACCCCTTCTCTGGAACATGCTCCCCATCCGTGTGTAGCCGAGTTCATCGCCAACCCAATTCAAGTACAGTTTGGACAATTGAATGGGAAACACAAAATTCATCCCTGGTTTGGCACCCAAGTCTCTTATGGACACAGGCAGCCTGTAAATGTTTAATCTCCCGGGCCTCTGCTTACACTTATCAAGGGTACTAGAATTTGTCAGAAATTTGGGGGTGCATGGCTAGGCTTAAAAAGGTCATGGTGGTCGTAGCCTGGTACATACCTTTGAACCTGTGTGCCCTTTTATTTAATAAATTCTGCTTGTGGAAAAGCAGTCCAGTTACCTATCTGTATTTTCATATTATTACACAGTCTGTCCCTGCTAGTTTTTCTGGTACAGCAGAACACCTCAAGTTTTCTCTGCACTCTGTATCTTCTAGCTACTATTCTTTAAAACAGCTCTTCTTGAGAAGCTTCATACTCAGCAAGCCTTTTCTTCATTTCAGTTTGTGATTTTTTTGCAGTTCATCTGAATAGCTAGGTAAAGCTGTTTCTATTTTTCCAGCCTTTTGTTATTTGAATTGATATATTCCTTCAATGTTTAATTTATTTTAAATACCTCTGAGTTCGTTTAATTTTATTTTTCCTTAAAGTTACACTGGAAACCTTCT
The DNA here is from genome assembly GCF_019279795.1 of Protopterus annectens. Taxonomy (NCBI): domain Eukaryota; kingdom Metazoa; phylum Chordata; order Ceratodontiformes; family Protopteridae; genus Protopterus; species Protopterus annectens. The sequence continues at coordinate 267,371,392 of NC_056751.1, forward strand.
CATGTACCAAAGCTGAAACTTGAACTACAACAACTGTTGTATTCTTGCCAGCCAGAGGTTTTGCTTCTCCTTTTCTGGTTGATTTTCAAAATGTGTTCTTTGCTGGTATTCAGGCAATGTAATTCCTAGCCACTAAACACATTTTACCCAGACTGACAGTTTCAGTGGTCCTTGTTTCTCAGTTTGTATGCACACTGGCAGAGTACAACTGAACCTGTTGATCAGTATGCAACTATTCTGGAAGTTGAGCATTTGCTATGCATTTGTCAAGTCTTTGGAAAGACCATATTTGTCCTGTAATTGAATTCAGAAATTGATTCTATCGTTTTAACCCGTAATATTGCCCAGACATCAAAAGCTTGCTTTTTATTACTATGAGAGGTCACGATAAGGATCTTGGCAGAGATTCCCCATTTGATGTTCCGTCCATCTAAATAGCAGAGTTAAGTTATCAAAAGTTTTCTTGACAGATTGGAGCAACCTCTTCTTGCTCTCACCTTTCTTGCATGTAGTCACTTCCAACAGGTATTCCACCCCTTCAGCTTCCTCTAACTCCAGATCCATGCATGGTGCCTTGTAGTTTTAGTTGCTCAGTACAGCTCCACACAAGAACGTTTGCTATGAAAAAAGTGCCAGCACAGATTTGGCACAACCATTGTTTCTGTCTAATTTTTTTGTATAATTTTGGAGCAGTCACTGTTGGGGTCATACTCACCCATACAATTTTTATGTCTCTGTTGATGGACTTTCAGACTATACACTGGAATTGCCACTGATGTGGCACATGCCATATAGCTGAACACAGGAGGAATCCACATCTTTGCTGCCAGCGTGTACACTGGAAGCTGAAAACCCAGTGTCACCTATCTACATAACTGCATATACTTGTGTACGCAACTGTGTAAACAAGTATTTTGAAAGTCTTTGTAAGGCTTGAGCTTGTTTGTCTTCATAATTATTTGATACAAATGATGGCGACAGCAGGATGCACGGCACTCATAAAATCATCGAACAAAGCATAAAGGTCAATATTTTAATAAATCGTATACAGATCGGTAAGTGCTTTCACCAAATGCACATTGGCTTCCTCAGACCGTATGACCAAATGATTTTATGAATGCCATGCATCCTGCTGTCACCATCGTTTGTATCATTCTACTTGGACTTTTGTTTGTTGACAGTTGGTTTACTCGTTGGGTGATTGTGTTCACATTTTTTCATAATTATTTTAATGATTCCTTATCCTAGTAAGCTAGGAAAAGTCACTTTTTGTGTATTTTCCTATATGTTAATGGGTAAACCCACTGAACACGTTTTCCTTTTTAGGGTTTACCTGGAGAACAGTCTGGTTAAGTGACTTGCTCAGTAAGCATACCGCTTCATGTCATCTGTGAGTAAACTTCACACTTCTAAAATCTATATGTTGTGTTCAGGTTATGACCCACCCCCAAATTTCTTCACAAGTGATACAATTTGACCAAAACCTCTCTCTGGTGCTGCCAAATAAACAAGCAGATCATCAACAAAAGGGCCACCATTGCCCTTTTCTCCTGTCTCAAGGCCCACTCCACTGAGCTTTTCTAAGAGCCTAAGCCAGAGGCTTAAGTTGCAGTGCAAATGGAACTTGGTAATGCAGGTACCCTGCCTTATCCCTCTTGGAATGGCAAACCACTTTGAGACCATTTCAGATAACTTGATGCGAGCCCCACACATTGTTAAACAAATTTCCGAGAAACCAGGTTTGTCTAGGACTGTGAGCAGAAATTCCTTTTTTTTTATTTTTAATAGTCACCTTTATTGTTATCTAATGACAAATATTGCTTTAAAACAAACACAGATGTGCATTCCAGTCTAACAACATATATGACCATAACAGCAGTGAAGATATGAATGACGATTGATACATCTCCAGAATTATCTTTGCAGATTTCATGAAAATTGATATACATTTAAGTCAAACAATGCAGATAATTTTTTCTTTTTGCCATACTCACTCTGACAACATAGGCATTCAGTTTTGTCAAAATGTTTGGTAATGTTCTCTTTTAAATTAAACAAATGCTGCATTATCAGTGTAAGATCAAATTGTACATGTATAATCATGCATACAACCATCTAACCCTCCATATCCCAGCTTACAGGCATCAGTGTTTGATGTCATTGCTGATGTCAACCCTTTTAGCCCTACAGGAGAGAAAGCCAAACCGAAGGCAAATGCAGTGGTGCCAAGATTTCCAAATAGAAAAGTAATAGAGAACCACTGCAAACCATGCACAAGTTCAATCCAAATTGGCAACAATAAATTTAAATTTGGATTTGGTTTGAACTTGTGCATGGTTTACAGTGGCTGTATTTTACTTTACTTACCCCTTTTAGCCCTGTTAGTTTCCAGTCCTCTAGCTTTGGTTACCATACCTGCTATAAAAGATGCAGTGTAGATGTAAACCCGAATGACACTACAGATCATTACATGTGCAAATCTTCCTGGTTCAGCTTGACCAAATTATTTTTTTATAGCTTTAAAATAGAGCTACTTGAAAATCTTAACTCACTTGACTTATCATTTTTAATTGAAACACACACAAAGCAGAATACCTTAGAAATGGACAACTACATGATAAAACAAAAAACTTATTCACTTACTAATATTTAAATGTTTCAATGTAATGATACACCAAGTTCAGAGCCTGAAAAGAGTCTGTAGTCACTAGTCAAAGGTACAGGTTTGAATTCATTCATCTCCATTTGCCTAGTGTGTCACTCCATGTTACTCCTGAAAAGGGATACTTTGCCCAGCATGCCTAAATGGGTCTATATCACATAATCAAAGCGTGATATAGCAGATGGCTTTAACATCGACACAAAGTAAGTGAAAAGTGAATACGCCGAAACACCTAAACTACGAAATTCAATATATCGAATTACCATGGCTGGCCAACAGGAATGGAATTACACTTCCTAATTGAACTTGAAATGTAATTCCATTCGTGTTGGCCAACCATGGTAATTTGATATATTGAATTTCGTAGTTTAGGTGTTTCAGAATTTTCAGTCTTCACTTAATTTGTGTCGATGTTAAAGCCATCAGGTATATCACTCTTTGATTACTTGCTATAGACCCGCCTAAGAGATTAACAGAGATAAAAAAAAGGTTCTCTCACTGTAACCTTCCCTTCTCCCCATCAATAAAAGCAGCAGAAAGTGCTTGCAAAGTAAACCAGCAATACAGATATCTCTATATTTATCACTCAGTTTGCTAAATACATAAAATTCCGCAATCCACTGGAAGTTTTGCTTTGTATTATGGTATCATAAATATCATACCTTATAACGATATCCACAGTGAGGAGCAGCAAGATATTTGTTTGGTGAATAGTTTTGCAGTTGATGTTACATAGTACATATAATTTCAAAATATTTTGAAACACAAATTCTGTTCTATTGATTTATTGATTAGTTCTATATCGTTTTACAAGAAGTAGAATTCTGAAAGAAAACACAGACATCCCTTAAATTAATTAATTAATTTATTTATTTATATTTGTTGACCGGGAGTGTCCGACTGGACATAGGTCCATTTTCAGTGGAGGCCCGGGGAGAAAAGCTCCACAGTTAAAATAAATAGACAGTAGTTACATTGGATTACATAGCTATTAACAATTTACATAGCAATTACTTACAACATATTTACAGATGAAGAACATAGTACATCAGTAGACAACTAGAATCTTTATCTGTGAAGTACATAACAGACATTAACAAATGTTTCAAGAAGAAGTTCCTGCTGTATAATAAGTACTGGCTTATGAGCATCTGAGCTTGCTATAATCAAGGTAGTTAGTGGAGTGGAAAGAAAGGTAGTGGTTGGATGGGGAGGGTGATATTAGAGTGGGAGTTGCAAGGGCATAGCCAGCATGTTTTTAGGTGCGCTTTTAGTAAAGTTTTGAAGTGGGTGCATGATGCTATGGAGGTAATTTTAGGTGCGAGGGAGTTCCATAATTTGGCTATGGTGCAAGAGAATTAAAATTAAAATAAAATTAAAATTAAAATAAAGTCCAAGGAGCTACGAGCAGCTAAATAACTTTTAGATCTGGAAAAATACAGTAAAGTGATTGTTTTTGACATAATAAAAATATGGCAAGAGACTGACATAGTAATGTACTGATCTAAGTTACCGACTGCGTCTTTAAGTGCTGGGAAAAGGTTTGATATAATTTTACGAGAAGTAGAATTCTGAAAGAAAACACAGACATCCCTTAAATTAAAATTAAGTCCAAGGAGCTACGAGCAGCTAAATAACTTTTAAATCTGGAAAAATACAGTAAAGTGATTGTTTTTGACAAAATAAAAATATGGCAAGAGAATGACATAGTAATATACTGATCTAAGTTACCGACTGCGGTCTTTAAGTGCTGGGAGGTTTGATATAATTTTACGAGAAGTAAAATTCTGAAAGAAAAAACAGACATCCCTTAAATTAAAATTAAGTCCAAGGAGCTATGAGCAGCTAAATAACTTTTAGATCTGGAAAAATACAATAAAGTGATTGTTTTTGACATAATAAAAATATGGCAAGAGACTGACATAGTAATGTAATCTAAGTTACCGACTGAGGTCTTTAGGTGCTGGGAAATGGTTTGATTTCACAGAAGAACTTTCAGTTTCAGTTTCATTCTGAGTAAAATATGCTGGGTACAGTTAGGTAGAGGTAGGAGCGAGGTAACAAATTTAATAGTGGTGATGCCCCTACCAAGTTTATTTTCAACATACACTCAGGACAACATTCACTTAATACACTAAGTAAGTAAGTATACCAGTGGTGACAGTCGTGTTGTTTTTTCACCTGTGTGGTTTTCTCTTTCCTTCCTATCCACAGTTATGTTAAATCTGGACTTTTCTTTGTCATCTTCTAAGGGGACAGCTATAATGCCCCCCACTACTTTTTGAGATGCAGGATTGGGAGGTTAATAATGGGGTGCCATCTCAATTTACAATCTCCAGAAACTGTCAGAAAATTGCAGCTGCAGTTATCAAACTTCATTTCTGACATAATATTCTGACAACTACACAAAAACATTGTTGAAGACAAGGGTTCTTCTCCTTTAGAGTTGAGGGTTCCACATCCCAGTATTAGCTGCACTTGCACAAAGAATTTCCCCTTTGTTAAAAAAACAAAACAAACAAAAAAGACCTAATGGATACATGACAGAAATCACCACATGATTTAAACAGTAAACTTGGAATTAATTATCTGTATAAATATATAAATAAAATTATAGTCACGTGTTGTGAAACAGGTCTTTAATACTACCAAGAAAATCACATGTGAAATGCAATTGTAAAGCACAAAACATGGCATGTCTTGAGCTAAAATTAACTCTAATACTTGTTATTAGGCTTGTGATTAGTATTTCACGAGAGCATTTGTCGTGTGGCACAGTCTGACTGTGTAAAGGGTAGGCACATAGTGCCATACACTGCACTGAAGAAGTCTGCATGCATGCCCCGTCCAGAAAACTGATGATACCAAAAAAGATAGGGCATTGACCTGGTTGTTTGGAAAGAGGCAGTTAACACCACAGTCTGTCCCTGTGTCTTAGTAGCTACTTATTATTTCTAAAATACAGCATGTTGCTGGCTCTGGGACTGTCTACCTCTACACACAAACAAGAGAAACATACATTTTATGAAGAAAATGCTGCTCTGAATGTCTCTTCTGACTCCAACCTGCATTAACTTTACAGCCTCAGAAGCTTGAACTTTTCCTAATTATGTAGTAAAGCTGAGCACCCTGCCATACCCTTTTGGAAGGTATTGCAGTGGCACAAAAACTGTCCTCATGCGGAGCGTTCTGCACAATCCAGAGCCATTGACTGGTAAAAGTAAAAGTTGTAAATAAAAGAAATTGGTATTTAAAGGGACCTCTCAGTAATTTGTGGCACCCCATGAGTTTGCCCTCAAAACTGGGAAATACCGAGGAATTTGGTACAGTTGAGAGGTATAGCAGCACCGGCATTCAGAAATGAATGCCAATACTGGATTCAAGTTGTTAGGTAGTGAGACATTTCCATGGAGGTACATCTGGCTGGAGACATGTGACTGAAGTGAAATTCAGCTGCAGAGACACATGGTTGTCACACTGACACAGATTCAATGGAAGCACAAAGAAGCATGCAGTACCATGTCCACTGCTTCAATAACCAATTGCATGGGAACAGGGGGAAGTGATATGTGTTGCACTTGGTGTACACTACATGTTTATTTAATGACAACATGTAGAAGTGTGTTAAAGCATGGAGGAAATCCTGCATGCTGCTGTACTCACACTTATGCTCTAGTGTGTGTTTTAGGCAATTGTCCGTAGACACTGTGAAGGGGCAATTGTTCACACACTTCTTACCACATTAATAAAAGCATTGTCAATTGTAGACTGCATTTTCACAACCACTGACATGCCACCTGCATATCTTGCTACAGATACCGGCCATACTGCCTACTGTCTCTCAAGGGACCTTGGGGACCATGGACATTATTTCATCTTCTGTAAATATGGTTATTGAAGCTGTAGGCATGGTACTGCATGCTTCTCAATGCTTGCAGTGAATTTGTGACAGACACGTCGTTGCAGCTGAATTTCAATTCAGCCGTGTGTTAGTAACCAAATGTACCCTCAGGGAAATGCCTCACTTCCTAACAGCCAGAACCCACCAATACTGCATTTACTGTCAGGACCAAAGCACTTCAACACTTTGTGTGTGGCATTTAGGTATAGTAAACCACCAGTTACATTTTTTTCCTCAACTCAGAGAGGACCTTTTCTTGGAGAGGGCCCTCACCTTAGTGTGGAGGATGTGCCAGATCATGGCATATGAGGGTAATGGCAGGAAGAAAAGTAGTAAGGAAGTGTTAGAAGAAACAGGGACTGAAACTGTACGGAGGGGAAAAATGAAGATATGAACAGGGTCAGGCTTCAGAGATGGACTGTAGGTTGGAATCTTAAGATGAAGAAACAGGATCATATAAGCAGGCAGCAGGTAGCCAGGGTTTCAGGCAGTTTGTGGCTAGAGAAATGGGGATTGGTGTGTGTCCAAGGGGCTTCTGACATAGCTCCAGGGAAGCAGTAGGTTAGTGGGCTGTAAGGGTTTTGGAAAATATTTGTGGAATGCCAGAGGGGTTGGGCAGGGAAATTGTAAAATCCATGTCAAGGAACATGAGTGGGATAAGCCATACAATTAAATAGGGTAATATGTGGACAGAGATTAAGACAGAACTATCTGAGTCAATTGTGCTGTAGAAGACCAATGTCAGCTGAAGAAAAAGGTAGAAGCTGGGGAGAAGGGCTATGAAATGTTGGCAGTAAATATTGTTAAAAGAGAAAGAAATGTGTTATCCCTAATGGGAACAAGGGGTTGAAACAGGAAGCAACTGAAGGTGATGGAAGTTGGGAGTGGGCATGGGTCTTATTCAGTGTGATGAACAAGGCTTAATGGGTGTGCATACTTCCCTAACTCAGCAGTGTGGGGCATGTTTTAAGAAAACTGTGGAGACAATCAAAGTGGAGATGGTGAAGATGGCAACACAGTGTAGTTATAATGTAGTAAATGATCCACAGTTAGACAGGGTGCGTGGGAAGAAGTGATTTAACAAATAGCAAAAGAAGAAATTGTTAGGAAGTATGCAGCAGTGGGGGCTGTGAAATATTTGGAAGGCGATGCATGGATAAAGGAGGAAGTACATTATTTTTTTTAGGAATGAGTGCCGACAGGCAGTATATCTAATAGATTTTTGAAAAGCAGAAATGTGATAGGTAATACAGAAGTAGTGCAGTTTGAGGAACATTGCCTCTCTTACCATATGCATGTAAGGATGGATATGAGGCTAGAAAGGTAAAACAGGCCAGTGGTGGAAAAGTACATGGGACTGGTGGTTGGATGGGAAGACTGAGGCTGAAAAGGATGGTGAGGGACTTTGAGAATAACATGCGTGTAAGAGTCGGCTCAGGTTGATGTTGTATGAACGGAAGGAGGTGTGAAAAAGGTAGAGAAGAGAAGATGAAGACAAAAGAAGGGTGCAGTATTAGAAAGAGAATTGCATAACTGGAAGGCTATAGCAAGGGATGGAGGGGAAGACCTTGACCAGGAAGAGGAAGACAAGTATAAAGGATCAAATCACTGCAGAAATTTTAGGAAAGCTGTCAGCAGAAATGGATGTGAAGGAGAATGTTTGGTGTGTGCATGATGAGGTGGAGAATCATTCTTAGGAATTTAAAGGACTTTTAGACAGCTAGGGTGAGAGCTGACAGATACTGTTTTTTTTTTCCATGTTATGTTTTTGTCTTCACATCTGCCAGTAAATCAAGCCATTACTAAGACCATCACCTATTCATTCTCTGTTATTGTTATTGGTTGATAGCATGGATATAGCTTGGACATTTTACCTTTTCTTGCTGCATCTTTTTCTTGTAGTGTATTAAGTTTCTTTCGTAAATGCAGTATTCCCTAAACCTTTTGTATTCACACTCCAACTAATTTCATTTCTACTGGTTATTCTCTCACATGAACTTCAAATTATAGCTTGAAATAACTGTGACTATCTGTTGTATAACTAATTGCTAATTATCTTTCCAGTCATTTCTGTAACATATTGTGTTATGACACTACTGTAAAACTGAAAGATATGCTACTATTTTTATTGCTTTTTCTCTTAAATGTACGTGGTCCTGAGGTATGTCAAAAAATGGTCTTCGGACCAACGTGTTTAACCTGTCACCAAAGGTAAAATAAATAAATAAAACTAACAATAGTCCTTGGCAATGAATCAACATCATACTACTGTATACTGTTTCCCAATGACCATCTTTTTTCACAAGTTCATTACAATACAGTCTCCAGATTTATAAAAAGCAAACTAGCCATTCAAGCCCTTCTAAAAAAAGATTAGCTCTGAAGAAAATATGCAGTCTCTCATTAATTTCAACTCATAAAGAAAGTATCAGTCACCAAACTGAAATATTTCATTGTGGCTTATTTTACACTGACTGCAGCTGCCCTCACTGACCGTAAGTCATGCCAGTTCACTGTACTTCTTATAGCATGGTCTTCCACTGCCCACCATAGGCCTGAAGCCATCATGAGAGTGGCTGTAATTTTTTTTTCCATCAAAGAAAACTTCTGTTAGGACTGCCTGCCATGACAAGATTTAATAAAAAAAAGTGCAGCAAATTCCATCCAACATTTTTGACAGCATCTACTCTCTACCTGAAGGGACCCTATAGAAAAGAACTGGGACAACGATTAACCATCACATAACTTTTACTAGGAAGTTGTGATTTATTTTGATAGGCTATTACTGGAAGTCAAATATACAGCTCTTCAAGCACATTAAAGGAACAGCAATGCTGAACAATTTCTATTCCAAAACAAGCAGCTTTCAGTTACTTTACTATGTAACACCTCTGCAGTAATGTGCTTTGTAAACATTTTACTTAACTATGGCTTCTGGTGTTTACATGGTCATGATGAAACAAGGACTGAAGTTTAAACATGACTGAAGATGCCATGTGTATTTGCAGTGTGCCACATTAAAAATACATCAGAAAGTTACTAAATGCCTTAGAATGCAACTTAGAGTCAATTTTTAACCTTGTTAAAAATATTGTTTAATTTACGACAGTGATACCAACTCCTGCATTATTCATCAACTATAACAAGCCTTTACCACATTGGAGATCATAAACATACTGGTGTGACTCCTCCTACTAGGTAGAATTATTATTTTTCCTTCCTCCCACCTTTCCAGGACCTGCCTGATAGTTCCTCTATCTGCAATCTTCTGGTCTAGTGATTCCATCAGGTACAAGAGTTAGGCATGCCTAGAATAGGCAAGAGCCCTACAACTCATTTACTCCTGCCCAGGATACCTAATCATCTCTTTCATTCTCCATTTGGGAAGAGTTGAGTGGTAGAGAGTAGAGCAGCTTCAGGTCCAAAAGATCAGCTTATCACTCCTTCCCTCCTTCCCATGGGTGGCTTGCAGACTCACAATTGATGCCTGGTCAGGGGAGACGGAACTGGCATCTAAGTTCCTACACATACTTCCCTTTTTCCCCATCTCTAGGGAGGAAAGCTCCACATTATTAGTGTGAGCCTATCCAGCCATAATAGGCAGGTGTACACCCAGCCACCACTAGGTGTCAACAGTGTTACAGACCTGGCAATCTCTATCCCACTGACAATGAACACGCTTGTGTCAGCCACTCAACCTATTTAACCATGCCTTATCCCTCAGAAAGGTAAGGATTCAGTTTTGTGTAAGTAGTCCAGCCATGTAACTCCCAAGTAGATAAACCAATGGGCAGACTGAAATGCAGGAATTATAGTTATCTTGTCCATTGTGGGTGATTCCATAGTCCTACCTTTATCAGACCCCATTACTACTTCTTCTTTCAGCTTTTCCCATTAGGAGTCTCCACAGAGAAACAACAGTCTGCAGAATGATTGGCAGTGGAATTGAGTTGCTAGCCTGGTACCAACCTTCCACAGAAGGCACACACATGCACACACTCACACCTAGGTCCAATTTAGAGTGTCCAATCCACCGGCAGCATGTCTTTAGAATGTGGGAGGAAACTGGAGCACCTGGAGGAAACCCACACGGCCACAAGGGGGACATGTAGACTCCACATAGAAGGCACCCCAGCCAAAGTCACCCATCAGACTCCATTACTGACCATGAATTATGCATAAACAACATCAGCTGGTGCTCTTGCTCAAGCTATTTAACCTGTTTAGTCTCCTCATACATGCAGTTCTCTCCTTCAGACAGGGTGACTTTTGACCTACTCAGTCATCTGCTTAACTAGCATTTGAACTGTTTGCAAACCACAAACACTGAAGAAAATATTTCTAAATTTGAGTTGACAAGCCAGAAATAATGAGACAATTTACATGAAATCAGCACCCACAACTATTTTAGTTATGGCCTTAGCTTTCCTCTACTCCATTCTAGAATTAACCAAGTGCAAATAAATGGACCACTAAAAAGTGTAACATGAGATGCTACAAAGGTGTCAATAGCTTAATTTTCAAGGCACCATTTTAATCCTGTACTCCAGTCTGAAAGTACCCCAGTACACAAAGGAACCTGCAAAGGGGATGAACCACAATATTATGAAGATGACAGTAACTGGTTTATTTTCTCTAAAGTGGAAAAATATCCAAGGCTACCTGTAGTGTGTCAGGTCTTTTAAATGAGACTGCATCAATCCAAACAGCAAATGCTGCTGCCCAGCTTACACAAATGCTTAGTGTCACTATCATTAGGATAGACCATATTGCTGGCCTGGAGCCAGATTATGGGTATAAATGTTATGGGCAGACAACATTTCCTGATTAATTTTGACGTTATAAGTTGTTTTACTCACAGAGATTTCCAGTTTTGTGTCACAGTTTTACATTTATTAGTTTATTTGTTTTTTTTGGGAGTGAACAAGCATTGATGCTTAGGACTCTATTCTGTAAACGTCTGTGGTTAAAAACACTTTAGATGAAGGTGCTTAACTATTACTTAAACAAGTTACATTTTAAAGTGCAACCTGCACGTGTTTTCATTGATTCTTAGTTGTTTTATTTGCAGTTATCCACTATTTGGTTATTTGTGACTATTTCGCCTTACTCACCATGATCGAACCAATATAAATTAATAGCAGACAAAAGAGGAGACATCATTGTCAAGTAAAGAGCATCCATTGTTGTACAGTGATATGAATGCCAACAACTCAGTAATTAGGCAGGAAAAATAACCACTCATATCAACTATATATTACAAGATAGTCAACGTAACTACAAACAAAAATCACTAGAGTAAAATTAAATGGAAATGGTTGCTCAAAGCACCTTTTGTCTTGCACATTTTTTTGACGTAGGCATTTTTCTACAAAAGAACCACACTGCTGATACATGGTGTCATAAGCACAGTGCATTTCAAATGTCAAACTTTCAAAACCTTGAAACATCAGGTGAAAATTACAAACAACTGTGATGTCTGTGATATCTGAGAGGTTATGTTAGGAGCATGAAAAGATCAAGCTTGGTCTAAATACGAAAATGCAGACAATATAAAACAGATTTTACATGACATAAGATACTAGCATATAACAGAAGCTGTTTCTTTTGCTCACAAACATCACATGTTCATGAAGCAGCAAAGAGTAGAAAACAAGCCTCTGTTAGGGAGGCATAAGTGAAGCAAATAAAAATCAATATACCTGCCCACAAAGATTATCAGAACAATTACACACACCCAACTCTCTTTCATAAAGTCAGAATGTGATAATTGTTGTTAGGTAAACTCTGTAGCTGATTTTTTTGCTGGCTGGTAATAAATGGCAGCTGCCAGTGGAGTTCAGTGGTGATTGCACAAAATACTCAACTCAGAATGCAGAACAGTACAGTTCATAACATTACAATCACAAATCAATGTTGTAACTCACATTACTATAGAAGCTCATTTTTGACAGTGACAAGCAAATGACAACACAACATCATTGAAACGCCAAAACAAAAAATAGGAGCAACATGGAGGTAAACCGCTGGAATACATAACAAATCCAAATAACCAACCATAGCATTTTAAATAGTGGGCTGCGTCTTGTATAAATTGCACTGAGTTTTATCAGAATGCTTTTTTACATACTGAGGAAGGGTATCACCTGAAAGCTCTGTGGATATAAAATAAACTTGTGTTTTGTTGGCTCAACGTGTCTGCTATTTGGAATTATGTGATTGGTTAACACAACATCATTGCTCATGATTCTGGAACTCTGATTATCAAAACAAACCTTAAAATAAAATAAACATGCATAAGCATGACCACACACACTCATATCCAGATATGTAAGAATGCCATTCTGCCACAACTTACCTGGCTGTGTCCATGCCACAAAAATAAATTAATAATAAAACAGAAACAATAATAACACAGAATGGTGTCCCGGGCTGCGTCTTACATGAGCTCCAAGAAGAACTGAATTCTCACATAAAGTCACTGTTCAGTCTCAGCCTTACTACAGGATATGTACCCAAGGAATGGCGTACAACAACAGTGGTCCCACTCCACAAAGGTGGTGCCACAACGGACCCCGGAAACTAACGCCCTATAAGCCTGACTAGCCTGGTCTGCAAAACTATGGAGCGCATCATCATGGAACTCATAAACAAAGACATTGGGAACCTCCAAACACTGGATCCTACCCAATTCTGCTTTGTTAAGGGCAGATCTTGCCTCTTGAACCTGGTCGACTTCTTTGAAACAGTCACCAAGGCCATAGATGAAGGGAAGGTAGCCCACACAGCCTACCTGGACCTCGCAAAATCATTCGACACAATACCCCACTCGGGCATCATAAATAAGCTCACCAGCTTAAATATCAACCCCTATGTCACAAGATGGGTTGCAAACTGGCTCAGGGATAGAACCCACATGGTCAGAATTGCAGGTGCCATATCAGACTCTATACCAGTTACAAGTGGTGTCCCACAAGGCTCAGTCCTGGGACCTCTCTTGTTCGGTATATATTTCTCTGAGGTACAGGCTAACACGGGAGGACTATGGCTGACCAAGTTCACAGATGATTGCAAACTGGGTGCCATAATCGACTCGCCGACTGACACAAACATCCTCCAAAAGGGTCTCACAGAGATGGATAACTGGTGCCAGAGCCATGGCCTAAAGCTAAATGCCAAAAAGTGCATAGTCATCCACTTTGGGAAAAACAAAGTGCCCACAAATTACCACATAGGTGGTAATCAATTAAGTACAGAAGAAGTCATTAGGGATTTGGGGACCCAAGTAGATAGCAATCTCTCCTTTGACAATCACGTTGCCAAAGTGGTTAGAAAGACCTTCTATATAGCCCACCTTATCACGAAAGGGATCACATCTAGATCAAGAGAGGTCATTGTGCCCCTCTACTCATCACTCATCAGGCCCATAATTGAATACAATGCCCCATTTGGGATGTACCTTACCTGACACCTGCAGCAACTGGAAAGACCCCAAAAGTACCTCACCAAGAGGATCAAGAGACTCAAACAGATTCCCTACGCAGTTAGGCTAAAGAAACTCCAGCTCTACTCAGTTGCTTACCGCCTACTCAGAGGCGATCTGTGCCCAACGTATAAAGCCATGTTCAAACCAGAATTAATGGACATGCTCCACCTCAGGAAATCCAAATCTCTTAGAGCTACATGCTCCAGGGACTTAAACCTCAACACAGAAATAAATAGGACATGCTGGAGGGACAGATTCATATCCCAGAGGCTCCCCTCACTCTGGAACAAAATCCCAATCCATGTTAGGCAGAGCCCCTCAATGACCCTCTTCAAGAGAAATCTTGACGAGTGGATGGGAGATCGTAGGTTTACCCGTGGGATCTCTTCTGTGTCCCTACTAGACAGAGGCACAGTAAACTAACCTTAAAAGGGCTATCTTCTGTGACCTACTATACAGAGGCACAGTCAACTAATCTAAAAGGGTGGCAAAAGCCAAACACACTCTGGCTAGGCTTATAAATGCCCTAGGGCAGATAGCCTAGTATCAACCTATGAACCTATGAATCTATGAAGTACAACAAAATCCATAGTGAATATCAACAGATTCAGCCACATTCTAGCAGCAGTGTATTTGCAGCCACAAGGAATATTATTAAATCAGGTTAAATGTTAAACTAAACCATTGAATTTATTTAGCTAAATGCACAACACAATTTTATGACACTGCAGTTTACTGGGTGAGTTAAGTAAATTTTGCCAGCTTCAACAATACCAAAACCATAGCTAGCGAAGTCTCACAAAATCTTGCAATTATACATTCTATATCATATGGAGGCACAGACATTAAAATAAATAAAACCAGGATTACAGAATGCTTCTTGAAGAAGGAATTTGTTCTGATGGTATAACAGGAATACCAGGCACATGTAAAGGAATACCACTTAATGCAAGCTTTAGACTTAAGCACTTCTGCTTGTCCCAGACCTTTCACATATTTATTTCTTTGGATGAAACATTCTTACATTGCAACCTAAATAAAGAGGAAAACAAAATGTGTTGAAGTTGTCACTTACCACTGGTCCTCAAACGTCATCACAGCTGGCCTCTCTCAAACCACAAAAAAGTTATTGAGCTCTCTTAGGCCCCACAATATACAGCAGACAGAAAACCACCAACAAATAAACACTAGAAATAGCCAAGACTTGGTATCCTGCTTTCATTAATTATATGCATTGACTATCAAGCTGCATTTAGCCAAAATCCACAAAACAATAACAAACATTTAATGTTTTAAAGGCTGCAATATTTTCTGAGTTGTTTGGATCTCTCCCAGGGAGGTTGAACTCAGTATTTCAGAAAGGGTAAACTCAGAGGAGGGTCACGGTCTGCAAACCCTACAGGACCTGCTTTTTTTGCATTATTCTACACAGTCTGTAACAGTCAATGCGCTTGTGCTGCAGGCCTTTAGTAACACACAAGTCTGATCGTAACTACAGCCAAGTGCGCCTCCAGGCATTTCTGCAGTTACCTCCTACTGCCGCCTCTAGGCATCAAATATTGTTTGTTCATATTTGCATTAATAATTCCAAAATCATGCTACATACAAGGCACCAGAAGATTTCATCTTAAAGCATACATGATGGCAAATATGATTGTATTGACATTTGGCCTCTGTATAATGCAGCTAAATATTAATAATGTTCATATTTCTCTAAATAGCTCAACATTCAAAAAATACAGAGAGAACTGTATAGCCTCATATGAAAGCTCACAGCTGTATGAAGAAAATCCTGCTGGCAGTATGTGTCTTGCTTGAATGGTCACTGAGATATCATAAGCTGTTTATACAACAATACAAAATGAATATTCATTCCTTTATTTTGGCTTATAAAATTCATTTTAAAACATAGAACTCAATGAATGACTCTAACATAAAGATTAATTTATCCTGAATAGTTGGCCATTTACCATTTTCTACAACACTTATGATTCCAGAGATATTAATATCGTTTGAACTGTAAGGTCATAACTTCATTTTTTAAAGGCTCAAGCCACACCCACTGGGATTTAAAGGTACACATTCAAAAGAGCTGTACTGGAGAGAATGAGTTAAAAACACTGCAACTACTCAGCATTCGTCCAGGTATACCTGGCAAATTCAAAAGTCTTTCAAACTAGGAAACTGTGTAGGAAGTCAATTTCTCTCCCATGCTTCTCTGTAGTCAACAAGTATTCAGTTCACATCTACTGTATGTCTGTAACTAGTTACAGTTAGATGAACCTTTTAAATTTGAAAATAACAGTAACTGCAGAATAACAGCTACCCAATCAGTATAATGCAAGGACGGACAGCAGTCCCACCTGACTTAGCACAAAATCCTTGGACTTCAAACAGGGGCTTGTGTTTGCAAATCAGATATACTGGCAGGCTCAGAAATCTGGCTAAGCCTTTTATAAAGCATGAAAATATCTAAACTGAAGGTGAAAGACTTTCAAAAACACAAATGCATCTTAAAAATGAAATGTCGACTGGAAAGAGCAGGAGGTGTGACGGAATATGAACAGAAATATAACCTCCACTGTGCTGTGTTCTGGCCAGAATCATACTTAGGAGAGGCCTGATTGTCATCACCTTCAAACTAGGTGGCTGCAAATTCATAAACATATGAGGTGCATACCTGCATCCTGACCCTGATCTTCTTCCTTGAAGAATACCTGGAATGGATGTCTAACGGTATCAAGTCAGAAGTAATCATCATGGATGACTTCTGCTAAGGAAGGTATACCATTACCGGTGCTCTTAGGTATTTCATTTTATTCAGGTCATTACTCTCCCTAAGAGCTCCAGAAATAGGGCTACCAACATCCCTGAAGAGAGCCTAAGTAAATCATCTTAAAACCATGAATATTACAGGTATTATGATGGACTCAGTCATTGAACATGCATCAAAATATACTGTTTGGATATATTTGATACTTACTATCACAAGTAGGGCTGTCTTACTTAAACCAAAGTACCTTTCTGTGCTGCATTTAGGTGAGTCATTCAAAAAAAAAAGTCAAGTGGTCTCTCAGTTTCTGTTGCTTATTAGTATTGAAACTGAATTCTACATTACAGCTAATGGGGGTCTATATTAGGTCATTGAAATCTACTTTCATTAATGGCTTATTCATCGACCCCTATCCATCAAAACTAACTTCAGCGAACATCGACGTTTTTTTACAGGGTAAGTAACCAAATGGCCACTTCCTCACCAAAACACATATAGCACTAAATCAAACCCACCTAAGTGGGGCTGTGCCACACCCCCAAGCTATATATATATATATATATATATATATATATATATATATATATATATATATATAAACTCTGATATCGCACTGCAGTGGGGAAAAGGGCAAAGTTGTGGCCAATTGTTTACTTACCCTGTAAAAAAATGTTGATATTCGCTGAAGTTAATTTCTATGGCTAGAGGTCGATGAATAAGCCTTCAATGAAAGAAGATTTTGATGATCTAATATTGACCCGCACACAGCAACATTAAATATTGCTTGAATGAAAGCGTAAAGTGTTGAAAATCTTCAAAAATAGCCATCATATGACTTAATTACATTTTGTACCTGAGAGAGAGGTGTATTGCCACTCACCAGTGAAGGAAAGAATACTATCTTTGTCAATTCCAAACACTCTTGACATCCCCATTCTAAGAAATGTTAGGTTGTAGTTTGCATACTCCTCAGAAAAATAGCCAGGAGGTGATACAGTCCATTTCTTTGGCCTTGGGCCAGGAAGTTTTAAAGACAAGTCTAACTCTATAACAAAGCTCTTTCTACACATTACTCATTTTTATGACACCTTTTCAGGAAAGATCCAGCACCCTCTTCATTTCACTTCAAAAACAAGTGGCTAGGAAGTTGGTGTTTAAAGAAAAAACACAGTAAATGAGAGATGTACATACACAATGTCAAAGGAGGCAAAACTCTTCTGTACAAGCATTCAAAATAACTTGTCAGAAACATACATGCTATGCCCACTACACATATGTATCCACACATAGACCTACTTATGCTGAGCCACTTAAATGCAATCTTGCCAAACCCCAAAAAACTCCCAGATCTTCCACCTGCAAAAATTATCCTCAGCAAACTCAACAGAACTCTTCAGTAACAACACCTAACACTGCACATACAAGTAGACACAGCAGCACCTCAGCTGTACCCAAGACTCAAATTGTAGGGGATACCACTGTACGATATACTGATGCCCCTCTCAAAAGGCTGCAGTAGGAGAAAATAATGGCACCAGAATCTGCCAAATTATATCCACACTGGTCACTGCACCACAGATACCCGTATAATTCAGTTATAGTCCATATAGATGTAAATGACCTGAGATGTACACTCCTAGACTACATGAAGAGAGACATTATGTAGCTCCTGCACTATGTTTCAAAGGCTGGTATGTATCCAGCATTGAGCAGCATTCTACCTTCACCAGGAATGATGCCATAATACAAACAGAAGATGACTGACTTTAATACTTGGCTTAGTTTCTGGTGTCATTCTAAGGGTATACAATATTTATCAGCATGGGAGGACATGGTTAACAAACCACATTGCTTTGCCAAGGATAATCTCTACCTGTCCCCCCAGGCTTTCAAATACTGACTAAAACACTGTCCTTACCCATACAGCCTTTTTGGGCAATGCCAAACTGATAAAACTTCCAACATAGCAAAATCTACCCAAGGAAATCTAAAGGGGTTATTGCTTAATGCCAGGAGTCTAAACAAGAAGCTATACTCATTTCAAGCTCATTTAACCCTAGAGAATGTAGATATCTATGCAGTTACCAAGACATGGTTTAAAGCCACAAACAGTACCCCAGCAGTGCAAGTCTTCAGCGTTTTCTACATATTTACACCAGCAACTGAACAGGCAGAGAATAAAAATGGAGGTGTCTCAATCTACATCAATAACAAACATACCTCTAAGTTGGTTAAACAGTATGACATGCTTGATTTCCTCCACATTCAGAATTACTAGGGACAAAGTTCCATAACATAACCTAACAAGCTATGGGTCACCCTCTGTTCCCCATGAAACCCATAGCTCATACTTAGACCTATTGGAGACACTCGCCGTTCATCCATATATCATACTCATGAGGGACTTTAATTATCCCATTACAAATTGGGAATCCTACACAACCCCAAATTTGCAGGTGCAGAGACTCCTAGACTTTGTAAACACAATCACCCTGGACCGGATAGTGCATACACCTACCAGACGTACAAACATACTGGACATGGACTGGTGCTCACAAAAATGGGAGAACTCTACACCTCCTCAAGTGTCATGTCATATCTGGTAAGATCAGACAACAAATCAGTCCTGTTTGAAATAAAAATCAATTCTTTAACAACAGTAAACCCTGTCACACTTACAAACTACTGTAAGGCAAACTACAATTTATTAAGCAATAACCTGCCAAAATTTCAAACTCCTACAAACCCAGATAACACCGCAGCCTATGCAGAATCATTCAGAACTTCCTAATCAAACTGAATAGATAACTAAGAGGACTAATTAAGTCCAACATAGCACATTTTGAGGTAAAAATAGTGTTTCATGACAAGGGCAACCATAAGGCCTTTTTCAGCTATGTTCGAAAACTCAAAAACAGCCCACAACGATGTGCCCAACTTCTGGTAAATGGAGCCACATTCATGGAACTGGGAGATATAGCATATCTTCTGGCTGACAAATTCAGCTCCAGCTTTACTCCACCTTAACTCCAGACACCCCCACATGAAATCTAAAATAACCCCTGTATCACTAGAGAACAGGTCTTAAAGGTGCTCCTTATGGCCAAGAATACAGCATCGATGGGCCCTGATAATATTTGAGGATGCCTCCAAAATAGCCTGGCATCACCTATCAGGGCCACTGGAGTCAATATTCAACCATTGCCTCTAAACAGGCTTCATGCCATGCAAATGGGGGAATGCACATGTTATCTCTCTGCATACTGGAGGGCCATCAATGGATCCTAGGAAATACAGACCCATTATTACAAACACAACTTTTTCTAATTGTTGCCAAATATTAACTTTCCAACACTCCAAAATTTAGAAAAACATCATTTGGCACAAAAAGCAACTTTATTAGAAATCAGGAACAATGTGTAAAAAAACAAAAATGCACTAGGGCCTTGGCATACGCCTTCAAGATTCAAAAGTTTTAAACATAGTAAAGCACTTAAATAGCTCATCAATTAAAACATTACTAAATAGAACAAAAGAAAGTATAAGAATGCACTTAAATTTCAATGAAAACATAAAGCAAAAATAATTCAGTTGATAAAATGAGTTCATAGAATAACAATAATAATAGTCCAGTTGAATACAAAAATACACACATTCTGACTTCTATGAAATGAGGTTCCAAGATACTTCCAAAGCTGTTGTATAAAATATTTCATAAGTAATTCATTATTAAGACCCTTTGGTTGCAAAGTATCATAAGTGAAAATAAACCAAGCCTCTTTCCTTTTAACATATCAGAAGAATCTAAACATAACACAGAACATCTCAACTTATAGATTATAAAGAACTTCAATAAATCTGAATCAGAATTATGATATTTAAAAAAATGTGAAACTGCAGGGTTGGTAGGAGAATTATTTTTGACATCTCGGATGTGTTCATATATCCTCATCCTAAGTTGACGTATAGTATTACCAATGTAAAACTTATTACAGGGGCAAAGTGACCCATACATCACCATTTTTTGATAACAATTAAATACTCCTGGAACTTTGAATAGCTTCCCATTAATGACAAGTGTAGTTCCCTGATCCATGTAACTACAAGTAGTGCATCCCTTACACTGAGACTCCAAAATATCACTACTCATATGTGTGTGTACGACTTTACTTGCTATGCTAGGTGAATTTCTATATGAAATATTCAGTTTCAAATTCTTATATATGTCACATCCGATGTGATTTCCTCAAGATACATGGTACACCTTCATCAAACAGAGCATAATAAATCACAAAATATATATCCTCCCGTTCCCTTTATAATTCCCAAACAACTTTTCACCATATTTCCAAGTAAATTGGTTATCTCCATCTACAACCTTCTGCCATGTGGTAATGAGAAGACTGTAATTATAACCCCTAGATAATAATCTATCAACTATATCCACAGCTACTGTCTGGAAATTAGTCCCATCCGAACATAACATTCTAATCCTATAGAATTCACGACAGGGAAGAGATCTTATCAAGTGGCCAGGGTTTGCACTAGATGCATACAAAAAAGAATTCACAGAAGTTTTTTTTTTATATATAATGTTGAATGCATTGTATCATTAATAATATACAACTCAACATCCAAATAAAGAATGGTATTATCATGCATAAGTAAAAGATAAACCTAAGGTATTCCTCTGTATAGCTTGCATAAAACCAACAAAATGTTCCTGTGAGTCCTGAGCTATAAAAAATAAATAATCAGTGTAGCATTTATAAAACACCACATTGTTGACAAAGGAAGAATCACAATGCAAAAAAAAAGAATTCCTCAAATTGTCCCATAAACAAATTAGCATAGCTGGGAGCAAACATAGCCCCCATAGCCTGAATTTAAAACTTCTGAACCTTGAAGGCATATGCTGAGGCACTAGTTCATTTTTGTTTTTTTTTACACATTGTTCCTGGTTTCTAATAAAGCTGCTTTTTTGTGCCAAAAGATGTTTTTCTACTACAGACCCATTAGTCTGACTCATCTCATTTGCAAAGCTATGGAAAGAATTATCATTGAAGTGATTGAATGACATGGGAAACTTCAGACACTGGACCCACATCAGTACGGTTTCATCAAAGGCAGGTCATACCTAATGAACCTGGTAGACTTCTTTGAGGTCTACAAGGCAAAGAATGAAGGCAAAGTGGTACATACTGCCTACATTGATCTACCTAAGGCATTTGATTGAAAGACTCAAGCATTGTAAATAAAATCATACAATTAGGCATAAACTATTATGTAGCCCACTGGATAGCCAGCTTGCGCATGAATAGGGCCCAGGAGGTTAGGATTAGAGAGACCACCTCCACAAAGAGGCTGGTTTCCAGTGGAGTCCCTCAGGGCTCTATCCTAGGTCTTCTCCTCTTTGGCATCTATATCTAGAATGTCAATGGCCCTGGTTTGCAGATTATTGTAAATTGGGAGCAATCATAGAATCCCCCCTCAAGATATTAACATTTTACAGGAAAGTCTAACACAGACAAATGACTGGTGCCAAAGCCATGGCTTAGTATTTAATGCCAAGAAATGCATAATAGTATGTTTTGGAAAGATGGCCACCCCAGGAAACTACCTTATCAATAAAATACAACTAAATTTAGTCAAAAGTAGTCAGGGATTTAAGGACTCATGTAGATAGCGACCTGGCTTTCCACCAACATGTGTCTAAGGTAGTAAGAAAATCATTCTGTGTCACCCAACTTATTAGTAAGGGCATGACATCTAGGTCCAAAGAAAGTCAACAACCCACTATACTCAGCCCTCATCAGACTCACCTTTCAGAATAATTCTCCCTTTAGTATGTACCTGACCAGGCACATGCAACAACTGGAATGTCCACAAATTAAGAAAACAAAATGCCCATCTCTTTACTGCTCCTGTGACTATTACAACAACCTTTCTTTGGAAAAACATACAGCATGTGTTTGTTGTCCATCATTTGTTTGTTTGTTCTGAAGATTTTAAACTAAGTAGACTAGACATAACTACATTTAACAAGAAAAGCTTTATCAGCAGTATACTCCATCCTAATAAGAGATATCACAGTAGGGCCCATTTTTATATATAATGCATTAATTTCAAATGTGCACAAGCTGTGTTATAAATGTTACTCCAAAAGGTAGAGGAACACTGACATGCACTGTATTTGTATTACAGATTTACAAGTCAGAGTTCCTCTGTTTCATGGGTAAAGATATGTGCAGTAGTAGCGAGAGGAGGAAAGTTAATAGTGACTTGGTTCTCACTGCCTGCTGATCATCAACATCTTCTTTGTCAGTCATCTCATTTGTTCCCCATCACCAGACTGATGGCTGACCAGGAGGGACCATCATTAAAGCAGCCATTGGGGGACTGCGGTTTTGTCATTTTAGCCCTACTACCTGCCCTGACCCAGTGAAAACCCATATATGGGGCATGCTACATGAGTCCTCAGTTTTGCAAGGAACTAATGTCAGCAGGATGCTCCACCCACCCACAGGAGACTTTGCATGATGGTTTTCTTAGCTTTACCCTGGAAAATTCAGCCAACATTCATGTGCCCTTGGTCATACACACTCCCTCATATCAGGTAGGGCATGCTCACCCTCCCCTGTCTGTACTGTCAAGTATTCAAGCTGATCATTGACTTCAAGTCTCCTGGGCTATAGTTAAGTCTATATCCTTCTATGCTTTGAGAGCAGGCATGTATTACAAAATTAATACAGCCTCAAAATGCTAGATGGTCCACAGTACTATAACATCCATGCTGTGTTCCACTTTTACTGAAAAATTTAGTTCTATCACTGCGAGTCAAATCTTCTTAAAATCCAGCAACAGAGAAAATGAGAAATACTACAATGGCAACCATTTTTATGTAAAATGCATCCATTTCAAATGTGCACAAACAGTGAAATGTTACCCAAAAAAATAGAGGAACTCTGACTTGTTACTTTTGTGTGGCAGAATGAATACATCCGGTGATTACAGCATTGTAACCCACACTAACTGCACCAAATGATATCTGAAAGACAATGAATTACAGATACTATTCTGTTCACGTTAGAATTAACAGATTCATGTTGCTAGGCTGAAAGCACTTTCAGAGAGTTTCAATTCGCTAAACATAACTTGTGCAAGCCATCTTTAGTAAAGATTAAACTAAGCTTTTTTGCAGAGTGGAAAGTCCCACCTGTACCCCGCCCCTCCAAAAAATATCACCGTGACTTATAGACACCTACTCTATAGTTGCACAACAAATGAGGAAAAGAACAAACTGTCTTGCCTTTGAAACTGGCTTTCATTGAGTTTGCACTTGTTGAAATAGTGTTCATTTCAGTGGCAAGCTCCCAAATTAATATATATATATATATATATATATATATATATATATATATATATATATATATATATATATATATATTGGAGATGGGAGAATGAAGTTACCAAGTGGCGATGAAATATTTACTTTCACTGTGAGATCATGGAGAAGCAACACATCATTTTAGAAATTATTGTAGGAAAGCAACATACAGCACAGTATTGTTGAAGATATTAAAAAGACAGAAATTATTAGCAAAGAATAAAATCGAATAAATGTTTGATACAGTTTTCCTTAAGATTTTTAGCCATCCAGTCCTGATCCTTGCTAAAATGATGGGCTACATTTGTCTTTATCTAGTGATACAAACATCACATTAAAAATATACATTGTTGTATAGCAGTCAAAAGATAAAATTCTGAGTTTTGTCTGTTTTGTAGACATTGCAAGAAAAATCAGAAACCTTGGTACAAAGTGAGAGAAAGCTAAAATGGGGATGTAGATTTAGGAGATCTGAGAAAAATTCTTTTTATTACAAAAGTCAGCATATTACTAAAAACAAGCAAAGGAGGCCTCAAAGCCTGCTAATTGAAGCTGAGATGTCTAACAAAAGCAAACTGGTAGCAGACAGGAAATTGTGGTCTATTATAACCCAGGGGGCACTACCCATGGTTTGTTTCCGAAGAAAGTTATTTTTTCATATAGCAGATTTTCAAATTTGAAGGAGATACTGAACAGCAGCAGCAAAAAAGTGATCAATGGTAGCCAGGTGGGTTGTTTCCCATGTTCGAGATGCAAGGTTTGCCCTAAGACAAGAAACTTGAATGGCACTAAGATCAATAATAAGGTCTATAAAGCCATGTATACATTTAATTGTTGTTCTAGTGGTGTTGTTTATATCATAGGATGTGGGTGTTTTCCAGTAAAGTAGTATATTGGGCAAACTAAAAGGCAAGTTAAGAAATGAATTCTGGAACATTTAGGGGACATTAGAAATAGCAGATTAGATAGTCCAGTTGCCCTTCATTTTTGGAGTTATCATGGGGGAATCAGATTCCACTTTGTTTTTTAGTGTACCAGCCAAGCCCAGTCATCAGCATGAAGAGATGTTTAAGAACAAATTATTAGCTTTGGAAACCAGATTTATCATTAATTTTAATAGTGTATACCCGTCAGGTTTAACTTTGGAGTTGAATTTTAATGTTTAATATGTATGGGAAACAGTGGAGGTAATATATGATTTTTTCTAAATATGTTTTGTATCACTTAAGGATGCATGCATTGTTTACATGGTGTTAATTGGTTTTATATAAAAAAGACTGTTTCTGATGTATAATGTATCCCTTGTAAGCACAAGCCAAGGTACCAGGAGGCACCAGTAAAGTTTTTTTTGCAGTCCAGAAGGCTCTTGTGTTTGTTTTAGTTATTCTGCAGTTTTTTCAAGTACAGCCAGGAATGTCTGTAAAAGATAAAAGCTCCTGGAATTTAGCTCAAACAAGCCAGAAAACTCTCTAGGCCTGAGATGCATAAAATAGTGTTGCTGAGGCAGTGACATTTACAGGGTACCCACTTTGCAAGGAATAAGAAAGCAAGAAAAAATGGTGAAGTCAAAAGAACAAAATACACAGAAAACCAAACAATGGGTGAAGGGACCAAATGGAATAAATATAAATGCATCAAATAGCTGTAAACTTTATTAATATTATTATTAGACTTTTTTAAAAAATTGACTCTGGCAACACAGAAAACTAAATTCATAACAACAGTTAATGGCATAATGTCAGGAAAACCCCATGGGTACAATTCCTTTACAATTAAGCAGAATAAATGACAAACACTAGTTTTGTCAGATTATACTGCAGGCAATAAACAGTTAATTCAATACAAGGAAACATGACCAGAAATATATATTTTAACATTAAATCAGTAAGTAAAGACAAATGTGTTCTTACCAGTTCTAATTGTTGCACTTGAAAAGCTGCATGTGAAGAGTGCATACAGGACATTATATATACAAAAAAAAGTCTTTTGATATATGGAAGTACATCTTCCAGCCATAATGGAGCACCAAACCCACAGGTAATTATAAAGAATCATAATGTGACACCATTATAACTTGTCTATTTGATTTACTAGACTGGAAGCTGTTGTCACTGTCTTAGTATTTTCTGGAAAAGGTACCATGTATAAGTAGCAGCTAAGTGATCAAGAGACTGTGAACTCTTTGTTAGTATATGAACCACCTAGGAATCTGATTTATTTTACACTGAAATTGAATGCTTGGTGTATGTGTAGTGAAAAAGTCAGTCTATTAAAAATGGAAAGATAAATATGATTATAAAATTATTTATATCTTGTACAATAAAATTCATATTATTTGTCAGTGTATGTGGGTCCAAACATCCCTCAGCAAGTTTTGTTAATCAGGTACTTCCGACTTCTTAAAGTGAGTAGACATCAGGATTTTAAGCACTAGCCAACATGCGATGTTATCCATAGCTTTAAATGACTACAACTGTGTGTTTTATGTTATCTCTTGAGGCTTGTGTATAATTAGACATAGCTCTTACGTAAAATGTCCACCAGATGAAATGTTAAACCAAGATCCTATCTGCTTGAGTTGGTGGTAGCTCAAGTGAATGTAAAGGATCTCACAGGACCTATCAAAAGACTAAGAGAAGTTCACCGATGCCCTGGCCAAATTTCTCCCAGTTGTAGAAATACCACCTCAGGTCCCCCTGAAAAGGAGCCAGTAATCTAGTGGGACTAACCCAGTCAACAACGAATAAATAAAAAAATGATGCTTGATATGTATTTTTATGTAGGCTGTCTGCTAAGTATTTTGTCAAATTCTACCCACCTACATTAGTTACTGCTAATGAGCATTTTCTAAAAAAATAGCTTCTGTACATGATTGGCTTACTTTGGTAAATTAAAACATCATATCTATGTTGCTGACATGATATAGAATGTCAGATAAATACCAATCCTTGTTGAAGTCCCAAAAGACCACAGCTTGAACAAGCGGTTGTAAATAAATTTTAATCCACACGAATACTGGAACACAAACTGTATTTCACAGATTTACACAGTCTAAAAACAGCCTTTAAACAACATGTAGTTCCTCCCTGGTTAAGCGCTTTCATCTGCTACAAAGTCAGATTTCATCAGAACCACAAACCTAATACTCAATAGCTTTTTGTACTTGTTTTTTGGCGCCAAAAATTCATTAAATGTTCATTAATTAAACCTGCATCCCTAACCAATCAATTCTATAATCTAAAATGATGGATTCTAAATACTGTAAAAATAATAATTACTCTAAAAGTTGCATATCTTATAAATGTCATGAAATTGTTTATAAAAAGTCTCAAGGAATTGCATAATTGATCAATATGTACATGAAAATGATTAATAAATATATATAAATAAATATAAATATAAATATAAATATAAATATAAATGTATGTACATGAAGGAAGTGATTTAAAATTCGTACCTAAAAATATATATATATAAACACCTAGGAAAATATATGGAAAGATATATATAAAAAATATATATAAAAAATGTGTACAAATATACATAGGGAATGTACATGATTCAAATTGTAAGTCCTACAAGTGCCTATACATACTTGTAATACTGAAAGACTAAATTCATTCCATTAATAAAAATGGTTTAATACTAATATGGTCGTTTAATCCAGGACTACTAGTGGCATCACAAAACATTTGCCATTTGCTTTCTAATAGTCCCAGAAAAACTTTCCAGTTACCCTCACAGTTTTGAAATCAATATGATCTATAATACTAAAGACAAAAGTGTGTTCCTGCCCTTTTTCAAAAACATGTTTACTAAAGCGCATTATTACAATCTTGTTTTTTGATCTTGTAATAGTGCTCGTAAATCCTAGTCTTTAATTTTCTTTCAGTCTTCCCAATGTAGTATGCACTGCAAACAGTGCATAGGGCGATGTAAACTACCCTAGTGGTATTACAATTTCCTTCTAAACTAACCAATCTGGTCCTACAGGTGTTATCCAACTTTATTATTGAAGTTTCATTGATGAATTTGCACTGGTTGCATGCCCCACATTTCTTTGTTCCTTTTTTATCCCTTTCTTTTATTTTCTTGACTCTTTTCCTATCCAACATGTTTTTGATGTTACTCGATGTCTTGTAAACATATTTTGGAATAGTTCCCACAATCTTCCCTACATCTTCAGATACAGTTAAAATATTCCAATGTTTCATTAAAATTTCTTTAATGACACTAGTATAAGGACTGTACATAATCACACAAATGCTTTTATTATTGTAATTTGCTTTCTTGTTATTGATAAAAGGTTTTCCTAGCAAAGGTGGATACTTTTTTCCCCATTCTTTTTTAACTAATTTAGTTATGGGAACTAACATAGAAACTGGGTATCCCCTCATTTCAAACATTTGAAAAATATTTTCCAACTCCTTTTCCATAGTTGTCTTGTTGGAAGACATACGCGCAGCGCGTATGCATTGGCCTTTAAAAATATTTTTAAAAACATGGGGTGGATGGTTACTCCCATAAAACAAGTAATCGTTGGAAAACGTGTTTTTTCTAAAGATTCTAGATTCAAAACCATTGTTACTGTTACCAACATAGGTGTCTAAATACGAAATTCCTTCCTTTTCTACTTTATAAGTAAATTTTAAAAAGCTGGTGGTGTTATTTAAATAGTCAATGAAGCCAGGTATTAAATCTTCAGGCCCTTTCCAAAGGATAAATAAATCGTCCAAATATCTTGTGTAATGTGCAATGTGTTGGTAAAACTCGCTACTAAATACAAAAGATGTTTCCCATTCTAACATGACCAAGTTCGCAAACACAGGGGCACAAGATGCCCCCATGGCTACGCCTTTGGTCTGTCTGAATATTTCTCCTTGAAATTGTAGAAAATTGTAATCCAAAACCAACCCCATCATGTCAACGATGAGGTTGATTCTGTCCCAACTTAAAGTAGAATATTTTCTTAAGCTCTCAAAAAGTATTCCAACCCAATTTCCTTTGGAATGCTTGAAAAAAGGTCAACAACATCGATTGTCACAAATAGGAGGTCCCTTTGCCAAATTTCAGGTGTCAAATTCGCTAGGAAATTCCATGAATCTTTAGTAAGATGCCTAGCATTCTCATAGACATGCTTGGTCCATCCATCAATAATTACCCCATATTATATGTTTTTGTTTTAGGCCCTGAGATAATTGGTCTAAAAGGGGGTTTTTTCACACATTTGTGTATTTTAGGTATTCCAAAAATGGTGGCCATTTTTGGAAATTCTTCTCTGATAAATTCATATACTTCGTTGGTTATTCGGTCATCCAATAGATATTCTTCTACTACTAGGTCAATTCTTCTATAGCCAATGTTAACTTGATTTACCGAAACTTCTTCATAATTACCAGAAAGGTGGAGAATGTTATTAATTTCATTGTTGTAATCCATAGTGGAAAAAATAACTAACCCTCCACCCTTATCTGGTTTCATAATCCTGATATCCTGGTTGGCCAAAATTTCTTCCAAAACTTTTCTCTCCTGGGTACTTAAATTGTCATTATATGGCCCCCCATAATCTGGATTATTTTTGATCTTAGAATAAAACCAATATATGTCTTTACTTACAAGCTTCTCAAAACTTGCCACATTCGGGTTATATGTAGGAATATAAGCACTCCTTTTCTTATATTTATTAACATTCATGTTTTTTTCACTCTCTGCTGTTTCATTAAACTGTATTGCCAAATTAAGCCTTCGACTAAACAATTTCATCTCTTTGATTGTGTCTACTAGGTTAAATTTGTTAGTGGGTATATATTTCATCCCTTTACTAAAAAGTGAAAAAAACCCTTCATTGATGTCTGCCTCAGTATAGTTGTATACTTTGAAACCTTTGGATGTGTAAATGGTTAAGTTGGAATTCTCAAAACTAGAAATGTTCACACTTTTGGGAAAAAGCTCTTCTTCTACTAGAAGATCAGGGGATGTAACTAAGGGACTAATACCAGTGGCCAAATGTTGACTGGGGGCATCTTGAGCGTGGGTTTCAATGGAAGCACAAAACACTTCTAACTCATCAGAAACCCCTATCTCACTTTCTAAAACCTCTTTTTGTAAGTTTTCGCAGGTGGGTAGAATCTTCCCCCCTGAAAATTTTCTTCCTCATCATGTCTTACGGTGTTCCTCCACCCTCTATAGTCCTTATCTATGTCTGTAAACCGTTTTTCTCTGTCATTCGGCCACACATAAGCTCTATTGTTTTTGTACAGAGATAAATCTCTATCAATTTTCTTACTTTTCCTAACACGTGTGTCAATAACTCTAGTTTCTACCATCTGAAATTGTTTTTGGTATAAGTCATACCACTGTTCGAATTCAATGTCCTGAATAATTTCTTCATTAAGTTTTTCAATTTCATCAATTAAATTCATAATCTTTTCATCATTATATTTCATTAATTTTTTCATAAATAGAAAACCAAATTCATCGAACATTTGATTGAATTCATGAATGACACCACTATTAACTTCAATTCCTAAAGGTAGCTTAAAAAAGCGTAACCCCTTTGGTACAATTTGTAAGTCAATACATTGTTGCAGATAGGCATTATCCATTTTTACATTTTTAATGTTACCCATTTTTTTCCCCAAAAGGTAAATCTTGTTTTTCATAAAAACACTATCACTTTTATGTCTAGATTTTGTGTAAAATTCATTTCTTTCACTGTATTTAAAAACAACATCATCATTTAAAAAATGTTCAATAACATCATGTTTAGAATTTTTACTTAATAATGCAGTTCCTTGTCCTTTTTTGTTTTTATTCCAAATATTGTTTCTCCCATTTGGACTAGAGACAATTTCTTTATAAACAGTACCTTTGTTTATTTCTTGGCCTCTAACCTTAGAGGAATAAGTTTTCATCGTTTCTCGATGTTTAGGTTTTGTTCCCAGCCTCTGTGTTTCCTCGTCCAACTGGAAAAGGCTGAAATCGAAAGTACAGTCCACATCTAAGGAACTATTTAGATCATTTTCCTTAGGGCCCTTGCCTTTCTTTCCCCGTTTACCACTATGGCGTGCAGACGCCCCTTCAAAACCTGTGTCACGGACTTTAGAAATTTGCCCGTTAGGTATTACACTAGATGTGCTACTGTTCAGTGCAAAATTGTTATCCGGTAACAATTTCCCTTCGTTTTGCTGAATTAGCCCATTCGAAACGTTTTCCACAGCCCCCGTTGGGGGCTGCTGCTTAGAGTTTTCAGCTAACGTGCTGACTAAACTCAACAACTTGCTTACGTCAGCCTGCAATGCGGTGACCTCCGCCCTCAACGAAAGTAACTCCTGCTTGTCCGATAAAGCCGGTGGCGAGTTCGGAACATCAGCCATCAGGATCGGTGAAAAACTCAATAACAAAACCAGTTAGCAAAACGCTGCAATACCAGATAGATACCAATCCTTGTTGAAGTCCCAAATGACCACAGCTTGAACAAGCGGTTGTAAATAAATTTTAATCCACACGAATACTGGAACACAAACTGTATTTCACAGGTTTACACAGTCTAAAAACAGCCTTTGAACAACATGTAGTTCCTCCTTGGTTAAGCGCTTTCATCTGCTACAAAGTCAGATTTCATCAGAACCACAAACCTAATACTCAATAGCTTTTTGTACTTGTTTTTTGGCCAAAAATTCATTAAATGTTCATTAATTAAACCTGCATCCCTAACCAATCAATTCTATAATCTAAAATGATGGATTCTAAATACTGTAAAAATAATAATTACTCTAAAAGTTGCATATCTTATAAATGTCATGAAATTGTTTATAAAAAGTCTCAAGGAATTGCATAATTGATCAATATGTACATGAAAATGATTAATAAATATATATAAATAAATATAAATATAAATATAAATATAAATATAAATGTATGTACATGAAGGAAGTGATTTAAAATTCGTACCTAAAAATATATATATATAAACACCTAGGAAAATATATGGAAAGATATATATAAAAAATATATATAAAAAATGTGTACAAATATACATAGGGAATGTACATGATTCAAATTGTAAGTCCTACAAGTGCCTATACATACTTGTAATACTGAAAGACTAAATTCATTCCATTAATAAAAATGGTTTGATACTAATATGGTCGTTTAATCCAGGACTACTAGTGGCATCACAAAACATTTGCCATTTGCTTTCTAATAGTCCCAGAAAAACTTTCCAGTTACCCTCACAGTTTTTGAAATCAATATGATCTATAATACTAAAGACAAAAGTGTGTTCCTGCCCTTTTTCAAAAACATGTTTACTAAGCATTATTACAATCTTGTTTTTTGATCTTGTAATAGTGCTCATAAATCCTAGTCTTTAATTTTCTTTCAGTCTTCCCAATGTAGTATGCGCTGCAAACAGTGCATAGGGCGATGTAAACTACCCTAATGGTGTTACAATTTCCTTCTAAACTAACCAATCTGGTCCTACAGGTGTTATCCAACTTTATTATTGAAGTTTCATTGATAAATTTGCACTGGTTGCATGCCCCACATTTCTTTGTTCCTTTTTTATCCCTTTCTTTTATTTTCTTGACTTTTTTCCTATCCAACATGTTTTTGATGTTACCCGATGTCTTGTAAACATATTTTGGAATAGTTCCCACAATCTTCCCTACATCTTCAGATACAGTTAAAATATTCCAATGTTTCATTAAAATTTCTTTAATGACACTAGTATAAGGACTGTACATAATCACACAAATGCTTTTATTATTGTAATTTGCTTTCTTGTTATTGATAAAAGGTTTTCCTAGCAAAGGTGGATACAATTTTCCCCATTCTTTTTTAACTAATTTAGTTATGGGAACTAACATAGAAACTGGGTATCCCCTCATTTCAAACATTTGAAAAATATTTTCCAACTCCTTTTCCATAGTTGTCTTGTTGGAAGACATACGCGCAGCGCGTATGCATTGGCCTTTAAAAATATTTTTAAAAACATGGGGTGGATGGTTACTCCCATAAAACAAGTAATCGTTGGAAAACGTGTTTTTTCTAAAGATTCTAGATTCAAAACCATTGTTACTGTTACCAACATAGGTGTCTAAATACGAAATTCCTTCCTTTTCTACTTTATAAGTAAATTTTAAAAAGCTGGTGGTGTTATTTAAATAGTCAATGAAGCCAGGTATTAAATCTTCAGGCCCTTTCCAAAGGATAAATAAATCGTCCAAATATCTTGTGTAATGTGCAATGTGTTGGTAAAACTCGCTACTAAATACAAAAGATGTTTCCCATTCTAACATGACCAAGTTAAAACACAGGGGCACAAGATGCCCCATGGCTACGCCTTTGGTCTGTCTGAATATTTCTCCTTGAAATTGTAGAAAATTGTAATCCAAAACCAACCCCATCATGTCAACGATGAGGTTGATTCTGTCCCAGCTTAAAGTAGAATATTTTCTTAAACTCTCAAAAAAGTATTCCAACCCAATTTCCTTTGGAATGCTTGAAAAAAGGTCAACAACATCGATTGTCACAAATAGGAGGTCCCTTTGCCAAATTTCAGGTGTCAAATTCGCTAGGAAATTCCATGAATCTTTAGTAAGATGCCTAGCATTCTCATAGACATGCTTGGTCCATCCATCAATAATTACCCCCATATTATATGTTTTTGTTTTAGGCCCTGAGATAATTGGTCTAAAAGGGGGTTTTTTCACACATTTGTGTATTTTAGGTATTCCAAAAATGGTGGCCATTTTTGGAAATTCTTCTCTGATAAATTCATATACTTCGTTGGTTATTCGGTCATCCAATAGATATTCTTCTACTACTAGGTCAATTCTTCTATAGCCAATGTTAACTTGATTTACCGAAACTTCTTCATAATTACCAGAAAGGTGGAGAATGTTATTAATTTCATTGTTGTAATCCATAGTGGAAAAATAACTAACCCTCCACCCTTATCTGGTTTCATAATCCTGATATCCTGGTTGGCCAAAATTTCTTCCAAAACTTTTCTCTCCTGGGTACTTAAATTGTCATTATATGGCCCCATAATCTGGATTATTTTGATCTTAGAATAAAACCAATATATGTCTTTACTTACAAGCTTCTCAAAACTTGCCACATTCGGGTTATATGTAGGAATATAAGCACTCCTTTTCTTATATTTATTAACATTCATGTTTTTTTCACTCTCTGCTGTTTCATTAAACTGTATTGCCAAATTAAGCCTTCGACTAAACAATTTCATCTCTTTGATTGTGTCTACTAGGTTAAATTTGTTAGTGGGTATATATTTCATCCCTTTACTAAAAAGTGAAAAAAACCCTTCATTGATGTCTGCCTCAGTATAGTTGTATACTTTGAAACCTTTGGATGTGTAAATGGTTAAGTTGGAATTCTCAAAACTAGAAATGTTCACACTTTTGGGAAAAAGCTCTTCTTCTACTAGAAGATCAGGGGATGTAACTAAGGGACTAATACCAGTGGCCAAATGTTGACTGGGGGCATCTTGAGCGTGGGTTTCAATGGAAGCACAAAACACTTCTAACTCATCAGAAACCCCTATCTCACTTTCTAAAACCTCTTTTTGTAAGTTTTCGCAGGTGGGTAGAATCTTCCCCCCTGAAAATTTTCTTCCTCATCATGTCTTACGGTGTTCCTCCACCCTCTATAGTCCTTATCTATGTCTGTAAACCGTTTTTCTCTGTCATTCGGCCACACATAAGCTCTATTGTTTTTGTACAGAGATAAATCTCTATCAATTTTCTTACTTTTCCTAACACGTGTGTCAATAACTCTAGTTTCTACCATCTGAAATTGTTTTTGGTATAAGTCATACCACTGTTCGAATTCAATGTCCTGAATAATTTCTTCATTAAGTTTTCAATTTCATCAATTAAATTCATAATCTTTTCATCATTATATTTCATTAATTTTTTCATAAATAGAAAACCAAATTCATCGAACATTTGATTGAATTCATGAATGACACCACTATTAACTTCAATTCCTAAAGGTAGCTTAAAAAAGCGTAACCCCTTTGGTACAATTTGTAAGTCAATACATTGTTGCAGATAGGCATTATCCATTTTTACATTTTTAATGTTACCCATTTTTCCCCAAAAGGTAAATCTTGTTTTTCATAAAAACACTATCACTTTTATGTCTAGATTTTGTGTAAAATTCATTTCTTTCACTGTATTTAAAAACAACATCATCATTTAAAAAATGTTCAATAACATCATGTTTAGAATTTTTACTTAATAATGCAGTTCCTTGTCCTTTTTTGTTTTTATTCCAAATATTGTTTCTCCCATTTGGACTAGAGACAATTTCTTTATAAACAGTACCTTTGTTTATTTCTTGGCCTCTAACCTTAGAGGAATAAGTTTTCATCGTTTCTCGATGTTTAGGTTTTGTTCCCAGCCTC
Source organism: Protopterus annectens (assembly GCF_019279795.1). Classification (NCBI taxonomy): domain Eukaryota; kingdom Metazoa; phylum Chordata; order Ceratodontiformes; family Protopteridae; genus Protopterus; species Protopterus annectens. Next base: position 267,407,035 of record NC_056751.1, read on the forward strand.
TGCGTTTCTTCGTCCAACTGGAAAAGGCTGAAATCGAAGGTACAGTCCACATCTAAGGAACTATTTAGATCGTTTTCCTTAGGGCCCTTGCCTTTCTTTCCCCGTTTACCACTATGGCGTGCAGGCCCTTCAAAACCTGTGTCACGGACTTTAGAAATTTGCCCGTTAGGTATTACACTAGATGTGCTACTGTTCAGTGCAAAATTGTTATCCGGTAACAATTTCCCTTCGTTTGCTGAATTAGCCCATTCGAAGCGTTTTCCACAGCCCCGTTGGGGCTGCTGTAAGTTTTCAGCTAACGTGCTGACTAAACTCAACAACTTGCTTACGTCAGCCTGCAATGCGGTGACCTCCGCCCTCAACGAAAGTAACTCCTGCTTGTCCGATAAAGCCGGTGGCGAGTTCGGAACATCAGCCATCAGGATCGGTGAAAAACTCAATAACAAAACCAGTTAGCAAAACGCTGCAATACCAGATAAATACCAATCCTTGTTGAAGTCCCAAAAGACCACAGCTTGAACAAGCGGTTGTAAATAAATTTTAATCCACACGAATACTGGAACACAAACTGTATTTCACAGATTTACACAGTCTAAAAACAGCCTTTAAACAACATGTAGTTCCTCCCTGGTTAAGCGCTTTCATCTGCTACAAAGTCAGATTTCATCAGAACCACAAACCTAATACTCAATAGCTTTTTGTACTTGTTTTTTGGCGCCAAAAATTCATTAAATGTTCATTAATTAAACCTGCATCCCTAACCAATCAATTCTATAATCTAAAATGATGGATTCTAAATACTGTAAAAATAATAATTACTCTAAAAGTTGCATATCTTATAAATGTCATGAAATTGTTTATAAAAAGTCTCAAGGAATTGCATAATTGATCAATATGTACAAGGCCAATGCATACGCGCTGCGCGTATGTCTTCCAACAAGACAACTATGGAAAAGGAGTTGGAAAATATTTTTCAAATGTTTGAAATGAGGGGATACCCAGTTTCTATGTTAGTTCCCATAACTAAATTAGTTAAAAAAGAATGGGGAAAAAAGTATCCACCTTTGCTAGGAAAACCTTTTATCAATAACAAGAAAGCAAATTACAATAATAAAAGCATTTGTGTGATTATGTACAGTCCTTATACTAGTGTCATTAAAGAAATTTTAATGAAACATTGGAATATTTTAACTGTATCTGAAGATGTAGGGAAGATTGTGGGAACTATTCCAAAATATGTTTACAAGACATCGGGTAACATCAAAAACATGTTGGATAGGAAAAAAGTCAAGAAAATAAAAGAAAGGGATAAAAAAGGAACAAAGAAATGTGGGGCATGCAACCAGTGCAAATTTATCAATGAAACTTCAATAATAAAGTTGGATAACACCTGTAGGACCAGATTGGTTAGTTTAGAAGGAAATTGTAACACCATTAGGGTAGTTTACATCGCCCTATGCACTGTTTGCAGCGCATACTACATTGGGAAGACTGAAAGAAAATTAAAGACTAGGATTTATGAGCACTATTACAAGATCAAAAAACAAGATTGTAATAATGCGCTTAGTAAACATGTTTTTGAAAAAGGGCAGGAACACACTTTTGTCTTTAGTATTATAGATCATATTGATTTCAAAAACTGTGAGGGTAACTGGAAAGTTTTTCTGGGACTATTAGAAAGCAAATGGCAAATGTTTTGTGATGCCACTAGTAGTCCTGGATTAAACGACCATATTAGTATTAAACCATTTTTATTAATGGAATGAATTTAGTCTTTCAGTATTACAAGTATGTATAGGCACTTGTAGGACTTACAATTTGAATCATGTACATTCCCTATGTATATTTGTACACATTTTTTATATATATTTTTTATATATATCTTTCTATATATTTTCCTAGGTGTTTATATATATATATTTTTAGGTACGATTTTTAAATCACTTCCTTATGTACATATATTTATATTTATATTTATATTTATATTTATATTTATATTTATTTATATATATTTATTAATCATTTTCATGTACATATTGATCAATTATGCAATTCCTTGAGACTTTTTATAAACAATTTCATGACATTTATAAGATATGCAACTTTTAGAGTAATTATTATTTTTACAGTATTTAGAATCCATCATTTTAGATTATAGAATTGATTGGTTAGGGATGCAGGTTTAATTAATGAACATTTAATGAATTTTTGGCGCCAAAAAACAAGTACAAAAAGCTATTGAGTATTAGGTTTGTGGTTCTGATGAAATCTGACTTTGTAGCAGATGAAAGCGCTTAACCAGGGAGGAACTACATGTTGTTTAAAGGCTGTTTTTAGACTGTGTAAATCTGTGAAATACAGTTTGTGTTCCAGTATTCGTGTGGATTAAAATTTATTTACAACCGCTTGTTCAAGCTGTGGTCTTTTGGGACTTCAACAAGGATTGGTATTTATCTGGTATTGCAGCGTTTTGCTAACTGGTTTTGTTATTGAGTTTTTCACCGATCCTGATGGCTGATGTTCCGAACTCGCCACCGGCTTTATCGGACAAGCAGGAGTTACTTTCGTTGAGGGCGGAGGTCACCGCATTGCAGGCTGACGTAAGCAAGTTGTTGAGTTTAGTCAGCACGTTAGCTGAAAACTCTAAGCAGCAGCCCCCAACGGGGGCTGTGGAAAACGTTTCGAATGGGCTAATTCAGCAAAACGAAGGGAAATTGTTACCGGATAACAATTTTGCACTGAACAGTAGCACATCTAGTGTAATACCTAACGGGCAAATTTCTAAAGTCCGTGACACAGGTTTTGAAGGGGCGTCTGCACGCCATAGTGGTAAACGGGGAAAGAAAGGCAAGGGCCCTAAGGAAAATGATCTAAATAGTTCCTTAGATGTGGACTGTACTTTCGATTTCAGCCTTTTCCAGTTGGACGAGGAAACACAGAGGCTGGGAACAAAACCTAAACATCGAAACGATGAAAACTTATTCCTCTAAGGTTAGAGGCCAAGAAATAAACAAAGGTACTGTTTATAAAGAAATTGTCTCTAGTCCAAATGGGAGAAACAATATTTGGAATAAAAACAAAAAAGGACAAGGAACTGCATTATTAAGTAAAAATTCTAAACATGATGTTATTGAACATTTTTTAAATGATGATGTTGTTTTAAATACAGTGAAAGAAATGAATTTTACACAAAATCTAGACATAAAAGTGATAGTGTTTTTATGAAAAACAAGATTTACCTTTTGGGGAAAAAAATGGGTAACATTAAAAATGTAAAAATGGATAATGCCTATCTGCAACAATGTATTGACTTACAAATTGTACCAAAGGGGTTACGCTTTTTTAAGCTACCTTTAGGAATTGAAGTTAATAGTGGTGTCATTCATGAATTCAATCAAATGTTCGATGAATTTGGTTTTCTATTTATGAAAAAATTAATGAAATATAATGATGAAAAGATTATGAATTTAATTGATGAAATTGAAAAACTTAATGAAGAAATTATTCAGGACATTGAATTCGAACAGTGGTATGACTTATACCAAAAACAATTTCAGATGGTAGAAACTAGAGTTATTGACACACGTGTTAGGAAAAGTAAGAAAATTGATAGAGATTTATCTCTGTACAAAAACAATAGAGCTTATGTGTGGCCGAATGACAGAGAAAAACGGTTTACAGACATAGATAAGGACTATAGAGGGTGGAGGAACACCGTAAGACATGATGAGGAAGAAAATTTTCAGGGGAAGATTCTACCCACCAAGAAAACTTACAAAAGAGGTTTTAGAAAGTGAGATAGGGGTTTCTGATGAGTTAGAAGTGTTTTGTGCTTCCATTGAAACCCGCTCAAGATGCCCCAGTCAACATTTGGCCACTGGTATTAGTCCCTTAGTTACATCCCTGATCTTCTAGTAGAAGAAGACCTTGTTCCCAATAGTGTGAACATTTCTAGTTTTGAGAATTCCAACTTAACCATTTACACATCCAAAGGTTTCAAAGTATACAACTATACTGAGGCAGACATCAATGAAGGGTTTTTTTCACTTTTTAGTAAAGGGATGAAATATATACCCACTAACAAATTTAACCTAGTAGACACAATCAAAGAGATGAAATTGTTTAGTCGAAGGCTTAATTTGGCAATACAGTTTAATGAAACAGCAGAGAGTGAAAAAAACATGAATGTTAATAAATATAAGAAAAGGAGTGCTTATATTCCTACATATAACCCGAATGTGGCAAGTTTTGAGAAGCTTGTAAGTAAAGACATATATTGGTTTTATTCTAAGATCAAAAATAATCCAGATTATGGGGGGCCATATAATGACAATTTAAGTACCCAGGAGAGAAAAGTTTTGGAAGAAATTTTGGCCAACCAGGATATCAGGATTATGAAACCAGATAAGGGTGGAGGGTTAGTTATTTTTTCCACTATGGATTACAACAATGAAATTAATAACATTCTCCACCTTTCTGGTAATTATGAAGAAGTTTCGGTAAATCAAGTTAACATTGGCTATAGAAGAATTGACCTAGTAGTAGAAGAATATCTATTGGATGACCGAATAACCAACGAAGTATATGAATTTATCAGAGAAGAATTTCCAAAAATGGCCACCATTTTTGGAATACCTAAAATACACAAATGTGTGAAAAAACCCCCTTTTAGACCAATTATCTCAGGGCCTAAAACAAAAACATATAATATGGGGGTAATTATTGACGGATGGACCAAGCATGTCTATGAGAATGCTAGGCATCTTACTAAAGATTCATGGAATTTCCTAGCGAATTTGACACCTGAAATTTGGCAAAGGGACCTCCTATTTGTGACAATCGATGTTGTTGACCTTTTTTCAAGCATTCCAAAGGAAATTGGGTTGGAATACTTTTTTGAGAGCTTAAGAAAATATTCTACTTTAAGCTGGGACAGAATCAACCTCATCGTTGACATGATGGGGTTGGTTTTGGATTACAATTTTCTACAATTTCAAGGAGAAATATTCAGACAGACCAAAGGCGTAGCCATGGGGGCATCTTGTGCCCCTGTGTTTGCGAACTTGGTCATGTTAGAATGGGAAACATCTTTTGTATTTAGTAGCGAGTTTTACCAACACATTGCACATTACACAAGATATTTGGACGATTTATTTATCCTTTGGAAAGGGCCTGAAGATTTAATACCTGGCTTCATTGACTATTTAAATAACACCACCAGCTTTTTAAAATTTACTTATAAAGTAGAAAAGGAAGGAATTTCGTATTTAGACACCTATGTTGGTAACAGTAACAATGGTTTTGAATCTAGAATCTTTAGAAAAAACACGTTTTCCAACGATTACTTGTTTTATGGGAGTAATCACCCACCCCATGTTTTTAAAAATATTTTCAAAGGCCAATGCATACGCGCTGCGCGTATGTCTTCCAACAAGACAACTATGGAAAAGGAGTTGGAAAATATTTTTCAAATGTTTGAAATGAGGGGATACCCAGTTTCTATGTTAGTTCCCATAACTAAATTAGTTAAAAAAGAATGGGGAAAAAAGTATCCACCTTTGCTAGGAAAACCTTTTATCAATAACAAGAAAGCAAATTACAACAATAAAAGCATTTGTGTGATTATGTACAGTCCTTATACTAGTGTCATTAAAGAAATTTTAATGAAACATTGGAATATTTTAACTGTATCTGAAGATGTAGGGAAGATTGTGGGAACTATTCCAAAATATGTTTACAAGACATCGGGTAACATCAAAAACATGTTGGATAGGAAAAAAGTCAAGAAAATAAAAGAAAGGGATAAAAAAGGAACAAAGAAATGTGGGGCATGCAACCAGTGCAAATTTATCAATGAAACTTCAATAATAAAGTTGGATAACACCTGTAGGACCAGATTGGTTAGTTTAGAAGGAAATTGTAACACCATTAGGGTAGTTTACATCGCCCTATGCACTGTTTGCAGCGCATACTACATTGGGAAGACTGAAAGAAAATTAAAGACTAGGATTTATGAGCACTATTACAAGATCAAAAACAAGATTGTAATAATGCGCTTAGTAAACATGTTTTGAAAAAGGGCAGGAACACACTTTTGTCTTTAGTATTATAGATCATATTGATTTCAAAAACTGTGAGGGTAACTGGAAAGTTTTTCTGGGACTATTAGAAAGCAAATGGCAAATGTTTTGTGATGCCACTAGTAGTCCTGGATTAAACGACCATATTAGTATTAAACCATTTTATTAATGGAATGAATTTAGTCTTTCAGTATTACAAGTATGTATAGGCACTTGTAGGACTTACAATTTGAATCATGTACATTCCCTATGTATATTTGTACACATTTTTTATATATATTTTTTATATATATCTTTCCATATATTTTCCTAGGTGTTTATATATATATATTTTTAGGTACGAATTTTAAATCACTTCCTTCATGTACATACATTTATATTTATATTTATATTTATATTTATATTTATTTATATATATTTATTAATCATTTTCATGTACATATTGATCAATTATGCAATTCCTTGAGACTTTTTATAAACAATTTCATGACATTTATAAGATATGCAATTTTTAGAGTAATCATTATTTTTAGAGTATTTAGAATCCATTATTTTAGATTATAGAATTGATTGGTTAGGGATGCAGGTTTAATTAATGAACATTTTATGAATTTTTGGCGCCAAAAAACAAGTACAAAAAGCTATTGAGTATTAGGTTTGTGGTTCTGATGAAATCTGACTTTGTAGCAGATGAAAGCGCTTAACCAGGGAGGAACTACATGTTGTTTAAAGGCTGTTTTTAGACTGTGTAAATCTGTGAAATACAGTTTGTGTTCCAGTATTCGTGTGGATTAAAATTTATTTACAACCGCTTGTTCAAGCTGTGGTCTTTTGGGACTTCAACAAGGATTGGTATTTATCTGGTATTGCAGCGTTTTGCTAACTGGTTTTGTTATTATGATATAGAATGTAACAAATTACAAAGCCTGTAAATGAGCAGGCAACTCAAGTCACACATTTAACATAAGTGGTATCCTAAGTGATATTTTTGTTATGCAAATTTAAAATACTGAATTTGATAGACGTTTTCTATAAAACCAGAAATATCTGAAATCAAAATGTGTATTTAACATAAAGTATCTGCAGAGATGCATTGCAAAGTGAACAACCAGTAAGTAAAAAATAATTACACACCAGTTAATAGATATCTCAGAAGTGATCAGTCAGAACTGAATTCTTTAAATTATCCAAGCAAAATTGAAACAAAAGCATGAGAACAGTTTCTAAGAAGATTTATGATTTCTGAAGGTTTAGAAATGCCCCACATCGATGTCTTGTAAATATTTTTGATGTCAGGGATACGCAGTGCTGATTACCATCTGTCTCATGTTTTACACTGACCAAGAAAATAAGATGATTTGACTAAGGAAGTGAGACAGACTCAGGAGGTAAAGGGGTAGGTATAGTGTAGTGAGCTGTTATTGGAGGGGAGACAGGCTCAGCAGGTAGAGGGGTAGGTGTAAAATAATGATGCTATAATTGGAGGTGAGAAAGGTTTATCAGGTAGAGGGGTAGGTGTAGTGTAGTGATGGTATTATTGTAGGTGAGACATGCTCAGCAGGTATAGGGGTAGGTCTAGTGTAGTGATGCTATTATTGGAGGGGAATCAGACTCAACAGGTAGAGGGGTAGGTGTAGTGATGCTACTAGTGGAGGTGAGACAGGCTCAGCAGGTAGAGGGGTATGTGTAGTGATGCTATTATTGGAGGTGAGACAGGCTTTACAGGTAGAAGTAGGTGTACTATAATGATGATATTATTGAAGGTGAGATAAGCTCAGCAGGTAGATAGGTAGGTGTAATATAATGATGCTATTATTGAAGGTGAGACAGTCTCAGTAGGTAAAGGGGTAGGTGTAGTGTAGTGATGCTATTACGGGAGGTGACAGGCTCAGCAGGTAAAGGGGTAGGTATAGTATAGTGATGCTATTACTGGTGGTGAAACAGGCTCATCAGGAAGAGGGGTAGGTATAGTATAGTGATGCTATTATTGGAGGTGAGACAGGCTCAGCAGGTAGAGGGGTAGGTGTAATATAATAATTCTATTATTGGAAGTGAAACAGGCTCAACACGTAGAGGGATAGGTGTAGTACAGTGATGCCATTATTGCAGGTGAGACATGCTTAGCAGGTAGAGGGGTATGTGTAGTGCAGTGATGCTATTATTGGAGGTGAGATGGGCTCAGCTGGTAGAGGGGTAGGTATAGTATAGTGATCCAACCCAGTTTGGCTTTGTCAAAGGCAGATCATGCCTTTTAAACTTGGTTGACTTTTTCGAGACAGTCACCAAGGCCATTGATGAGGGAAAGGCAGACCATACAGCCTACCTTGACCTGGCAAAGGCCTTCGACACAATACCCCACTCAGGTATCATCGAAAAACTCATCAGCTTGAATGTAAACCCATACATCACAAGATGGGTTGCAAACTGGCTAAGTGACAGAACCCACAGGGTCAGAGTTGCTGGAGCCATGTCAGACTCAAAGCCTGTCACAAGTGGTGTCCCACAGGGCTCAGTCCTGGGTCCACTCTTGTTCGGCATCTACTTTTCTGAAGTACAAGCAAACACAGGAGGGTTATGGCTGACAAAGTTTGCAGATGACTGCAAACTGGGCGCCATAGTCGAAAACACATCTGACACAGATATCCTTCAGAAGGGCCTCACAGAAACGGATAACTGGTGCCAGAGCCATGGCCTAAAGTTAAATGCCAAGAAATGCATAGTCATACCCTTCGGGAAAAATAAGGTTACCCCTAGCTACCATATAGGTGGCAATCCACTGAGCACAGAAGAAGTCATCAGGGATCTGGGGACCCAGGTTGACAGTAGCCTTTCGTTTGACACTCATGTTGCTAAAGTAGTTAGGAAAACCTTCTACATTGCCCACCTGATCATGAAGGGATTCACATCTAGATCAAGGGAGGTCATCGTCCCCCTGTACTCATCACTCATTAGACCTATGATTGAGTACAATGCCCCATTCGAATGTATCTGACCCAACACCTGCAGCAGCTGGAAAGGCCCCAAAAGTTCCTCACCAAAAGGATAAAGGGTCTCAAAAATATGTCTTATGCTGCCCGACTGAAAGAACTCCAGCTCTATTCAGTCTCATACCGCTTGCTCAGAGGTGACCTGTGCCTGACATATAAGGCCATGTCAAACCCTGATTTGATGAATATGCTTCACCTCAAAAATCTAGATCCCTCAGAACCACAAGGGCGAGACTTAAACCTTGACACGGTTATTAATAGAACGTGCTGGAGGGACAGATTCATCACCCAGAGACTCCCTATGCTGTGGAACAAAATCCCGGTACATGTGAGGCAGAGCACCTCACTGGCCTTGTTCAAGAGGAATCTTGACCAATGGATGGGGGATCGCAGATATACCCCAGGGATTACTTCAGTTTCACTGCTTGACAGAGGCACAGCAAAATAATAGGCATAGTTTTATTCAAACTAAAGGGGTGGCGAAAGCCAAATAACTATGGGCTAGGCTTATAAATGCCCTTGGGCAGATAGCCTAGTATGAACCTATGAACCTATGCTATTATTGGAGGTGAGACAGGCTCAACAGGTAGAGGGGTAGGTGTAATATAATGATGCTATTATTGGAGGTGAGACAGGCTCAACAGGTAGAGGGATAGGTATAGTATAGTGATGCTATTATTGGAGGTGAGACAGGCTCAGCAGGTAGAGGGGTAGGTGTAATATAATTATGCTATTATTGGAGGTGAGACAGGCTCAGCAGGTAGAGGGGTAGGTGTACTACAATGATGCTATTATTGGAGGAGAGAGAGTCTCAGCAGGTGGAGGGGTAGGTACAGTATAGTGATGCTATTATTAGAGGTGAGACAGGCTCAGCAGGTAGAGGGGTAGGTGTAATATAATGCTATTATTGGAGGTGAGACAGGCTCAGCAGGTAGAGGGGTAGGTGTAGTGTAGTGATGCTATTATTGGAGGAGAGACAGGCTCAGCAGGTAGAGGGGAAGGTGAAGTGATGCTATTAGTGGAGGTGAGACAGGTTCAACAGGTGGAGGGGTAGGTGTAGTGATGCTATTATTGGAGGTGAGACAGACTTTACAGGTAGAGTGTAGGTGTACTATAATGATGATATTATTGAAGGTGAGATAGGCTCAGCAAGTAGAGGGGTAGATATAATATAATGATGCTATTACTGGAGTTGAAACAGACTATGCAAGTAGAGGGGTAGGTATAGTATAGTGATGCTATTACTGTAAATGAGACAGGCTCAACAGGTAGGTGTAGTGTAGTGATGCTATTACGGGAGGTGAGACAGGCTCAGCAGGAAAAGGGGTAGGTATAGTATAGTGATGCTATTACTGGTGGTGAAACAGGCTCATCAGGAAGAGGGGTAGGTATAGTATAGTGATGCTATTATTGGAGGTGAGACAGGCTCAGCAGGTAGAGGGGTAGGTGTAATATAATAATTCTATTATTGGAAGTGAAACAGGTTCATCACATAGAGGGATAGGTGTAGTACAGTGATGCCATTATTGCAGGTGAGACAGGCTCAGCAGGTAGAGGGGTATGTGTAGTGCAGTGATGCTATTACTGGAGGTGAGATGGGCACAGCAGGTAGAGGGTAGGTATAGTATAGTGATGCTATTACTGGAGGTGAGACATGCTCAGCAGGTAGAGGGGTAGGTGTACTACAATGATGCTATTATTGGAGGAGAGACAGTTTCAGCAGGTGGAGGGGTAGGTACAGTATAGTGATGCTATTATCAGAGGTGAGAAAGGCTCAGCAGGTAGAGGGGTAGGTGTAATATAATGATGCTATTATTGGAGGTGAGACAGGCTCAGCAGGTAGAGGGGTAGGTGTAGTGTAGTGATGCTATTATTGGAGGTGAGACAGGCTTAGCAGGTAGAGGGGTAGGTGTAATATAATAATGCTGTTATTGGAGGTGAGATAGGTTCAATAAGTAGAGGTGTAGGTATAGTATAGTGATGCTATTATTGGATGGGAGACAGGCTCAGCTGGTAGACGGGTAGGTGTAGTATTATGATGCTATTATTGGAGGTGAGAACAGGCTCAGCAGGTAGATGGGTATGTGTAAAATAATGATGCTATTATTGGAAGTGAGACAGACTCAAAAGGGAGAGGGGTAGGTATAGTATAGTGATGCTATTATTAGAGGTGAGACAGGCTCAGCAGGTAGAGGAGTAGGTAGGGTGTAGTGATGCTATTATTGGAGGTGAGACAGTCTCAGCAGGTAGAGGGGTAGGTGTAGTATAGTGATGCCATTACTGAAGGCGAGACATGCTCAGCAGGTAGAAGGGTAGGTGTAGTGTAGTGATGCTATTATTGGAGGTGAGACAGGCTCAGCAGGTAGAGGGGTAGGTATGGTATAGTGATGCTATTACTGGAGGTGAGACAGGCTCAACAGGTAGAGGGGTAGGTGTAATATAATGATGCTATTATTGGAGGAGAGCCATGCTCAACAGGTAGAGGGGTGGGTGTATATACTGATGCTATTATTGGAGGTGGGACAGGCTCAGCAGGTAGTGGGTAGGTGTAATGTAATGATGCTATTATTGGAGGTGAGACAGGCTCAGCAGGTAGAGGGGTAGGTATAGTATAGTGATACTATTATTGGAGGTGAGACAAGCTCAGCAGGTAGAGTGGTAGGTGTAGTATAGTGATGCCATTATTGGAGGTGAGACAGGCTCAGCAGGTAAAGAGGTAGGTGTAGTATAATAATTCTATTACTGGAGGTGAAACAGACTCAACAGGCAGAGGGGTGGGTGTAGTACAGTGATGCCATTATTGCAGGTGAGACAGGCTCAGCAGGTAGAGGGGTAGGTGTAGTGCACTGATGCTATTATTGGAGGTGTGACTGGCTCAGCAGGTAGAGGGGTAGGTATAGTATAGTGATGCTATTATTGGAAATGTGACAGGCTCAGCAGGTAGAGGGGTAGGTGTAGTATTCTGATGCTATTATTGGAGGTGAAATGAGCTCAGTAGGTATTGGGGTAGGAAGGGTGTAGTGATGCTATTATTGGAGGTGAGACAGACTCAGCAGGTAGAGGGGTAGGTATAGTATACTGATGATATTATTAGAGGTGAGACATGCTCAGCAGGTAGAAGGGTAGGTGAAATATAATGATGCTATTATTGGAGGTGTGACAGGCTCAGCAGGTAGAGGGGTAGGTGTAGTGTAATGATGCTATTATTGGAGGTGAGACAGGCTCAGCAGGTAGAGGGGTAGGTATAGTATACTGATGCTATTATTGGAGGTGAGACAGGCTCAGCAGGTAGAGGGGTAGGTGTAGTGTAGTGATGCTATTATTGGAGGTGAGACAGGCTCAACAGGTAGAGGGGTAGGTGTAATATAAATATGCTATTACTGGAGGTGAGATAGGCTCAACAAGTAGAGGTGTAGGTGTAGTATAGTGATGCCATTACTGGAAATAAGACAGGCTCAGCAGGTCGAGGGTTACATATAGTATAGTGATGCTATTATTGTAGGTGAGACAGGCTCAGCAGGTAGAGGGGCAGGTGTAGTGTAGTGATGCTATTATTGCAAGTGAGACAGGCTCAACAGGTAGAGAAGTAGGTGTAATATAATGATACTATTATTGGAGATGAGAATGGCTCAGCAGGTAGAGGGATAGGTATAGTACAGTGATGCTATTATTGGTGTTGAAACAGACTCAGCAGGTAGAGTGGTAGATATTGTATAGTGATGCTATTATTGGGGGTGAGACAGGATCAGCAGATAGAGGGATACATGTAATATAATGATTCTATTACTGGAGGTGAAACAGGCTCAACAGGTAGAGGTGTAGTTGTACTGTATTGATGCTATTATTGGAGGTGAGATGGGCTCAGCAGATAGAGGGGTGGGTATAGTATACTGATGCTATTATTCGAGGTGAGAGAAGCTCAGCAGGTAGAGGGATAGGTATAGTGTAGTGATGCTATTGTTGGAGGTGAGACAGGCTCAACAGGTAGAAGGGTAGGTGTAATATAATGATGCTATTATTGGGGTAAGACAGGTTCAACAGGTAGAGGGGTAGGTACAGTATAGTGATGCTTTTATTGGAGGTGAGCCAGGCTCAGCTGGTAGAGGGGTAGGTGTAGTATTATGATGCTATTACTGGAGGTGAGACAGGCTCAACAGATAGAGGGGCAGGTGTAATATAATGATGCTATTACTGGAGATGAGACAGGCTCAACAGGTAGCGCGATAGGTATAATTTAATGATGCTCTTATTGGAGGTGAGACAGGCTCAGCAGTTAGAAGGGTAGGTGTAGTGTAGTGATGCTATTATTGGAGGTGAGACAGGCTCAGCAGGTAGAAGGTTAGGTATGGTATAGTGATGCTATTAATGGAGGTGAGACAGGCTCAACAAGTAGAGCGATGGGTGTAATTTAATGATGCTTCTATTGGAGGTGAGACAGGCTTAACAGGTAGAGGGGTAGGTGTAATATAATTATGTTATTATTGGAGGTGAGAAAGGCTCAACAGGTAGAGGGGTAGGTGTAGTATAGTGATGCTGTTATTGGAAGTGAGACAGGCTCAGCATGTAGAGAGGTAGGTGTAGTATAGTGATGCTATTATTGCAGGTGGGACAGGCTCAGCTGGTAGAGGGGTAGGTATAGTGTAGTCATGCTTTTATTGGAGGTGAGCAGTCATAGCAGGTAGAAGGGTAGGTGTAATATAATGATGCTATTATTGGAGGTGAGACAGGCTCAGCAGGTAGAGGGGAAGGTGTAGTGATGCTTTTATCAGAGGTGAGACAGGCTAAGAGCTCTCATAAAAACATCCAAAGCTAATTTTGAGAGAAAAATAGCTAAGGACTCTAAAGACAACCATAAGGCTTTCTTTAGCTATGTCAGAAACATAGGAGGAAACTCCCAGATATGCTCAGAATTAGTTCAAAATGATGTGAAGATTACTGATCCTACAGACATTGCCAATATACTGGCTGACAGGTTCAGTGCAAACTTCTCCCCCCCCCAAAAGGAGAGATATCTATACCAAATGATTGTAGCCCCCTCAAACATCTCTAACGCCCAGGTGAGAACTGCTCTCTCCAAGGCAAAGAACACAGCATCCATGGGACCTGATGGTGTCCCTGGCTGTGTGCTCCACGAACTCAACGAGGAATTAAACCCGCAGTTAGGACAGCTGTTTAGTCTTAGTCTCACCTCCGGATACGTACCCAGGGAGTGGCGCACAGCGATTGTGGTCCCACTTCACAAAGGCGGTGCCTCCACCGACCCTGGAAATTACCATCCCATTAGCTTGACAAGCCTTATCTGCAAAGCCATGGAGAGGATCATAATGGATCTCATAAATAAAGACATAGGGAATTTGCAGACTTTGGATCCAACCCAGTTTGGCTTTGTCAAAGGCAGATCATGCCTTTTAAACTTGGTTGACTTTTTCGAAACAGTCACCAAGGCCATTGACGAGGGGAAGGCAGTCCATACAGCCTATCTAGACCTGGCGAAGGCTTTCGATACAATACCCCACTCGGGTATCATTGAAAAACTCATCAACAAATGTAAACCCATACATTACAAGATGGGTTGCAAACTGGCTGAGTGACAGAACCCACAGGGTCAGAGTTGCTGGCGCCATGTCAGACTCAAAGCCTGTCACAAGTGGTGTCCCACAGGGCTCAGTCCTGGGCCCACTCTTGTTTGGCATCTACTTTTCTGAAGTACAAGCAAACACAGGAGGGTTATGGCTGACAAAGTTTGCAGATGACTGCAAACTGGCGCCGTATGAAAACACATCTGACACAGATATCCTTCAGAAGGGTCTCACAGAAATGGATGACTGGTGCCAGAGCCATGGCCTAAAGTTAAATGCCAAGAAATGCATAGTCATACCCTTGGGAAAAACAAGGTTACCCTAGCTACCATATAGGTGGCAATCCACTGATCACAGAAGAAGTTATCAGGGACCTGGGGACCCAGGTTGACAGTAGCCTTTCATTCGACACTCATATTGCTGAAGTAGTTAGGAAGACCTTCTACATTGCCCACCTTATCATGAAGGGATTCACATCTAGATCAAGGGAGGTCATAGTCTCCCTATACTCATCACTCATCAGACCAATGATTGAGTACAATGCCCCATTCGGAATATATCTGACCCGACACTTGCAGCAGCTGGAGAGGCCACAAAAGTTCCTCACCAAAAGGATAAAGGGTCTCAAAAATCTGTCTTATGCTGCCAGACTGAAAGAACTCCAGCTCTATTCAGTTGCTTACCGCTTGCTCAGAGGTGACCTGTGCCTGACATACAAGGCCATGTCAAACCCAGATTTGATGAACATGCTTCACCTCAAAAAATCTAGATCCCTCAGAGCCACAAGGGCGGGAGACTTAAACCTCGACACGGTTATTAATAGGATGTGCTGGAGGGATAGATTCATCACCCAAAGACTCCCTATGCTGTGGAACAAAATCCCGGTATATGTGAAGCAGAGCACCTCGCTGGCCTTGTTCAAGAGGAATCTTGACCAATGGATGGGAGATCGCAGATATACCCCAGGGGTTACCTCAGTGTCACTGCTCAATAGAGGCACAGCAAAATAATGGGCATAGTTTCTCCAAACTAAAGGGGTGGCGTAAGCCACAAAACTATGGGCTAGGCTTGTAAATGCCCTCGGGCAGATAGCCTAGTATGAACCTATGAACCTATGAACAGATAGAGGGGTAGGTGTAGTGATGCTATTATTGGAGGTGAGTCAAGCTCAGCAGGTAGAGGGGTAGGTGTAATACAATAATGCTATTTCTGAAGGCGAGACAGGCTCATCAATTAGAGGGGTAAGTGTAGTGTAGCAATGCTATTTTTGCAGGTGGGACACACTCAGCGGGTAGAGGGGTAGGTGTAGTGTATTGGTGGTATTAATGGAGGTAAGACAGCCTCACCAGGTAGAGGGTTAGGGACAGTATTGTGATGCTATTACTGGAGGTGAAACAGGCTCAGTAGGTAGAGGGGTAGGTATAGTGTAGTGATGTTATTACTGGAGGTGAGACAGGCTCTGCAGATTGAGGGTAGGTGTAGTGATGTTATTATTGGAGGTGAGACAGGCTCAGCAGGTAGAAGGCTAGGTGTAGTGTAGTGATGCTATTATTGGAGGTGAGACAGGCTCAACAGGTAGAGGGGTAGGTGTAATATAAAAATGCTATTATTGGAGGTGAGATAGGCTCAACAAGTAGAGGTGTAGGTGTAGTATAGTGATGCTATTACTGGAAGTAAGACAGGTTCAGCAGGTCGAGGGTTACATATAGTATAGTGATGCTATTACTGTAGGTGAGACAGACTCAGCAGGTAGAGGGGCAGGTGTAGGGTAGTGATGCTATTATTGCAAGTGAGACAGGCTCAACAGGTAGAGAAGTAGTTGTAATATAATGATACTATTATTGGAGGTGAGAATAACTCAGCAGATAGAGGGGTAGATATTGTATAGTGATGCTATTATTGGGGGTGAGACAGGCTCAGCAGGTAGAGGGGTATGTGTAATATAATGATTCTATTACTGGAGGTGAGACAGGCTCAACAGGTAGAAGGGTAGGTGTAATATAATGATGCTATTATTGGAGGTGAGACAGGCTCAGCAGATAGAGGGGAAGGTGTGGTGTAGTGATGCTATTATTGGAGGTGAGATGGGCTCAGCAGGTAGAGGGGTAGGTATAGTATAGTGATGCTATTATTGGAGGTGAGACAGGCTCAACAGGTAGAGGGGTAGGTGTAATATAATGATGCTATTATTGGAGGTAAGACAGGTTCAACAGTTAGAGGGGGGTATAGTATAGTGATGCTCTTATTGGAGGTGAGAGGCTCAGCTAGTAGAGGGGTAGGTGTAATATAATAATGCTATTATTGGAGGTGAGACAAGCTCAGCAGATAGAGGGGTAGGTATAGTATAGTGATGCTATTATTGGAGGTGAGACAGGCTCAACAGGTAGAGGGGTAGGTGTAATATAATGATGCTATTATTGGAGGTAAGACAGGTTCAACAGTTAGAGGGGGGTATAGTATAGTGATGCTCTTATTGGAGGTGAGAGGCTCAGCTAGTAGAGGGGTAGGTGTAATATAATAATGCTATTATTGGAGGTGAGACAGACTAAACAGGGAGAGGTGTAGGTATAGTATAGTGATGCTATTGCTGGAGGTGAGACAGGCTCAACAGGTAGAAGAGTAAGTGTAATATAATGATGATATTATTGGGGTAAGACAGGTTCAACAGGTAGAGGAGTAGGTACAGTATAGTGATGCTCTTATTGGAGGTGAGCCAGGCTCAGCTGGTAGAGGGGTAGGTGTAGTATTATGATGCTATTACTGGAGGTGAGACAGGCTCAGCAGGTAGAGGGTTAGGTGTAATATAATGATACTATTATTGGAGGGGAGACAGGCTCAACAGATAGAGGGGCAGGTGTAATATAATGATGCTATTACTGGAGGTGAGACAGCCTCAACAGGTAGAAGGGTAGGTGTAATATAATGATGCTAGTATTGGAGGTGAGACAGGCTCAGCAGATAGAGGGGCAGGTGTAATATAATGATGCTATTACTGGAGATGAGACAGGCTCAGCAGGTAGAGGGGTAAGTGTAATATAATTATACTATTATTGGAGGGGAGACAGGCTCAACAGGTAGAGAGATAGGTATAGTGCAATGATGCTTTTATTGGAGGTGAGACAGTATCAGCAGGTAGAGGGGTAGGTGTAGTATAGTGATGCTATTAATGGAGGTGAGACAGGCTCAACAGGTAGAGCAATAGGTGTAATATAATGATGCTATTATTGGAGGTGAGACAGGCTCAGCAGGTAGAGGGGTAGGTGTAGTGTAGTGATGCTATTATTGGAGGTGAGACAGGCTCAGCAGGTAGAGGGGTAGGTATAGTATAGTGATGCTATTATTGGAGGTGAGACAGGCTCAACAATTAGAGAAATAGGTGTAATTTAATAATGCTCTTATTGGAGGTGAGACAGGCTTAACAGGTAGAGGGGTAGGTGTAATATAATTATGTTATTGTTGGAGGTGAGAAAGTCTCAACAGGTAGAGGGGTAGGTGTAGTATAGTGATGCTATTATTCGAAGTGAGACAGGCTCAGCAGGTATAGTGGTAGGTGTAATATAATGATGCTATTATTGGAGGTGAGACAGGCTCAGCAGGTAGAGGGGAAGGTGTAGTGCAGTGATGCTATTACTGGACATGAGACAGGCTCATAAGGTAGAGGGGAAGGTGTAGTGATGCTTTTATCAGAGGTGAGACAGGCTCAACAGATAGATGGGTATGTTTAGTGATGCTATTATTGGAGGTGAGTCAAGCTCAGCATGTAGAGGGGTAGGTGTAATACAATAATGCTATTTTTGAAGGTGAGACAGGCTCATCAGGTAGAGGGGTAAGTGTAGTGGAGCGATGCTATTGTTGCAGGTGGGACACGCTCAGCGGGTAGAGGGGTAGGTGTAGTGCATTGGTGGTATTACTGGAGGTGAGACAGCCTCAGCAGGTAGAGGGTTAGGTACAGTATTGCGATGCTATTACTGGAGGTGAAACAGGCTCAGCAGGTAGAGGGGTAGGTATAGTGTAGTGATGATATTACTGGAGGTGAGACAGGGTCAGCAGATTGAGGGGTAGGTGTAGTGATGTTATTATTGGAGGTGAGACAGGCTCAGCAGGTAGAGGGGTACATATAGTGTACTGATGCTATTATTAGAGGTGAGACAGGCTCAGCAGGTAGAGGGGTAGGTGTAGTATAGTGATGCTATTACTGGAGGTAAGACAGGCTCACTAGGTAGAGTGGTAGGTATGGTATGGTATAGTAATGCTATTATTGGTGGTGAGACAGGCTCAGCAGGTAGAGGGGTAGGTGTAGTATAGTGATGCTATTATTGGAGGTGAGACAGGCTCAGCAGGTAGAGGGGTAGGTGTAATATAATGATGCTATTATTGGAGGCGAGACAGGCTCAGCAGGTAGATGGGTAGGTATAGTATAGTGATGCTATTATTGGAGGTGAGACAGGCTCAGCAGGTAGAGGGGTAGGTGTAGTGATGCTATTCCTGCAGGTGAGACAGGCTCAGCAGGTAGAGTGGTAGGTGTAGTGTAGTGATGCTATTATTGGAGGCAAGACAGGCTCAGCAGGTAGAGGGGACGGTGTAGTGATGCTATTCTTGGAGGTGAAACAGGGTCAACAAGTAGAGGGGTAGGTGTAGTGATGCTATTACTGGAGGTGAGACAGGCTCAGCAGGTAGAGGGGTAGGTGTAGTATAGTGATGCTATTATTGGTGGTGAAACAGGCTCAGCAGGTAGAGGGGTAGGTGTAGTGATGCTATTATTGGAGGTGAGACAGGCTCAGCAGGTAGAGGGGTAGGTGTAATATAATGATGCTATTATTGGAGGTGAGACAGGCTCAGCAGGTAGAGGGGCAGGTGTAGTGTAGTGATGCTATTACTGGAGGTGAGACAGGCTCAGCAGGTAGAGGGGTAGGTATAGTATAGTGATGCTATTATTGTAGGTGAGACAGGCTCAGCAGGTAGAGGGGTAGGTATAGTATACTGATGCTATTATTGGAGGTGAGACAGTCTCAACAGGTAGAGGGTGAAGTGTATTATAATGATGCTATTATTGGAGGTGAGACAGGCTCTGCATTTAGAAGGGCAGGTGTAGTGTATTGATGCTATTACTGGAGGTGAGACAGGCTCAGCAGGTAGAGGGGTAGGTGTAGTTTAGTGATGCTATTATTGGTGGAGAGACAGACTCAGCAGGTAGAGGGGTAGGTGTAGTGTAGTGATGCCATTATTGCAGGTGAGACAGACTCAGCAAGTAGAAGGGTATGCATAGTATACTGATGGTATTATTGGAGGTGATGCTTTTATTGCAAGTGAGACAGGCTCAGCAGGTAGAGGGATAGGTGTAGTGATGTTATTATTGTAGGTGAGACAGGCTCAGCAGGTAAAGGGTGTGACACCCATGCCCTGGCCCAGCAATCAGGGAGCCCTTGCCCATCTGGGTGCACCCTGGTTTCCCAGTGAACATGCCCCCAAACTTCTGCAACACTGCTCGGATTTCTTGAACCTGGGTAGGAGATACCTGCTGGGACATTGCTACCCCTTCCACTGAGGTGTCAGCCCGAGCCTCACTGAGGAGATCAGTCCCCAGATCTCCCTCAGACTCCTCCTGCAATCCACTGCAAATGCTTATCACAAGAGCCTCGCTATCATGGTAACCTTTCATCATGTTAACATGGTACAGTTTGTGCCCCTGCCTTCTGCATAGCAGTTCCACCATGTAATTAGCATCACTTATCTTTCTTACAACCTTGTAGGGTCCCTCCCAAGCTGCTTGCAGCTTGTTGTGTCTGACAGGAATGAGAACCATTACCTGCTGCCCCACAGCATACTCTCTAGCTCGAGCATTCCTGTCATACCACACCTTTTTCTGTTGTTGGGCTTCTGCCAGGTTCTCCTGGGCCAAGCCCATGAGTTCCCTGAGCCTTGTCCTGAGGCTTAGGACGTATGCCACAACAGACTCCTTGTGAAACTCGCACTCACCTTCCCACTCATCTCAAATTAAATCTAGAGGTCCCTTCACCCTATGCCCATACAGCAACTCAAAAGGTGAAAAACCTGTGGATTCCTGGGGAACCTCTCTGTAAGCAAACAACAGATGGGGCAAATATTTGTCCCACTCCCTCTTAGACTGATCTGCAAAAGCCCGTAGCATGGACTTGATTGTAGTGTTTAACCTCTCAACATGACCATTAGTCTGGGGATGGTAGGTGTGGTCTTTATGTGCTTCAACCCACAGGACTTCCACAGACAAGCCAGCAGGTCTGACATGAAATTGGCACCTCTGTCAGTCAGTATTTCTTTTGGGAAACCTACCCTGCTGAGAATCTCTAACAAAGCATTTGCCACCTTTTCTGCCTCAAAGGAGGACAAAACCACTGCCTCAGGGTATCGTGTAGTATAATCCACTACCACTGGAACTTGGGGTACTCAAAGGACCCACAATATCCATAGCTACCCTCTGAAATGGCTCCTCAATCACAGGCAAAGGCATCAGAGGAGATTTCACCTTGTCTCCTGCCTTGCCTACCTTTTGGCATTGCTTACAGGTCCTGCAGTACCCTATTACATCTGTGGAAATTCCAGACCAATAGAAGTTCTGCATAATATGCCTCTTTGTACGTTTTATGCCCATATGACCTGCAAAGGGAATATCATGGGCTATGGCTAGAAGCACCAGATGGTAGGCTCTAGGCACTACCAACTGCTGTACTCTCTCACCTTCTAGCCCTCCCTCAAGGGTCCACTCTTTACAGTAACCCTTTGTCCCAGTACACAGATTCCCCCTTTCCTTGATAATTAGGTGCCTCCCTAGCTACCTGCCTCATGCCTTGCAATGTAGGGTCTGAGAGTCTGTCTCAACTCCCTCCTTGTAACTCTTCCCAGCTCACCTTCCACAGGAAGTCTGGCATCCTCTGACAGTGGTGCTTTACTGTCAGCCTGAGTACTACTACTACTCACCTCTACCTTTGCAGTTACTCTGTCCAAGGGACCATCAGTACACCCAAGCAGCTGTGGATCACCTTCAGTCTCACTGCTACAGGGTAGCTCCCGCCCTGAAGTAACCACCTCACCAGTCCTGGCTGCAAGTATGCAGTCTGTCTGGGTCTCCCCCAGGTTACCAGACCCACATGCTTGTCTCCTAGCCTTACTGCGTGTAACTGCATAAGCACATGGTACTGCTTAATCCAAATCCTTATCTATCTGCAGGATGGTAGTTCAGTACCCCTGTTGTCTCAAGACAACCTACTATTGGAATTTTGTCTTTCCCACTTACTGGCTCCCTCACCTTTTTGTTCCCCACCTTGCCTCTGTGGACACCTGTATGCCACATGGCCTCGCTGGTTGCATTCAACCCTAGCTCTTGGACCTGTACTTGGACTAGTGGCTTCCCCTGCTACTGGAAGATTCTGTTAGGGCACTCTGTGCTGCCCACCATGGGTTCCTTTAGACCCATGAGCAGTACTGGGGGTCCCTTTCCTGTGCAGGGCTGCCCTGCTTGCCAGGTATAGGTCTCCATTCTTCCCCAACTCATCTGAAGTACCACATTGTCTATCAGCCAACCAGATCCTCATGCCCTCAGGCAAAGCGCTAAGGGCTTGTTCCCTCACCAAAAGGTCTGCCAGAACTTCAGAAGTGGTGACCTGACATCCACTCACCCACCTACGGAAATAAGTGATTAGTTCAGCAACATATTCACACACACTTTCATCTGCCTTGGGTCTATGCTCACGAAACTTTTTCCTATAAGTTTCAGGTCTTAGCTTAAACAATTCTAACAAATGCGTTTAACAGCAGTATAATTAAAACATGCAATGTCAGGCATTTTTGACAAAATAGGTACAGCTTTACCATGGAGTAAGGGGGTCAGGAACCATACCCAGAGCCTTTGGTCAGCACTATACTGTTTGCATACCCTCTCAAACATATGAATGAAACTATCAGACTTATCCCTCTCTTTAACTCATTCACTTCAATGGAGCTCAGGAAGTTTGCACTGTAACTTCCAATGGGCGGAGCCTAAGCCTTATGACAGAATCAAATTATGTCCTCAAATTTCAAACAAATGTTCATATCTCTGGGATTATAGGGGTTACTAAAGAAGTGTAACTGTCAAACTTTTCAGCACAAACTCTTTTTACAGTAGTAGTATTCTTTAGGTTCTAAGTCTTAAACCAAATTTTATAAGTCACAGTAAGCACAGTAACTATTATGTTTGTAATATTTTGCAATCAACTTACAATATCTCAGCGACCACTTAAGTAACACACCTGCTGTCATTACCATTTTATTCAGCTAGCTGAGAGCTTTTATATGAGGCTAAGGAGTTCTCTCTGTGCTACATGGTTGTTGAGATATTTTGAAAAATGTGAAAATTAATCTATATAAATTAATATCATAAGCACAGCAGTTAATATCTATTTACCTGCACTAGACAGATGTGAAATATTAATGCATTTAAGTTTGCTATTATTTAAGCTTTACGATGAAATCTTTTAAAACCTTGCACATAGCATGGGTTTGAAATTATTAATGCAAATATGAGCAAGCAATATTTGACGCCTAGAGGCGTCAGTAGGTATTAACTGCAGATGCACCTACAGGCATCACTTGAATATAATGAGTTAAACTGCAGAAGAAATTTACTGACCTGTTGTTCTTCTGGGGCCCAGTTACTCCCTACTTCCATGACTCTGGCAAAGAGTCAGCATCTCCTTCTCATGCTGCCTCTGCCTCTCCTTTTCCTCAGCTTCTAGGTGTAGCAGTTTCTCATTCTCCTCAGCTTTCAAACATTGCAGTCTCTCATTGTCCTCACTCTCTAGGCACCTCAGTCTCTCAGTTGCTTCTATTTCCACACACCTGGCCTCCAACTCAAGTCTCTTTAGTTCCAGGTGGATTTTTAAGTCATCTGCAGAAAGGTTGAGCTGTCCATTCTCTGAGGGTATTATATCTCCACTGCCAGTCTGATTATTCTCCTGGTTGCTGTTTTCTGATGCAGCTGTAAACAAGGCTGCAATCAGGTCTGTCTTAGTCAGGTTTCCATGCACCAGTCCTCTAACTTGGCACATCTCTGCCAGCTGGCTCCTTGTCAGCTTTCCATACTCCCTGTTCACCCTGACTAACTAAGCTAACAAAAGAAATAAAACAATTGTGATCTGAACTCTGAGTATTCACTGCATGGCTGTTTTAGACTACAAAGCACCTTCAAAGCTCCACTGTACACAAGCTACAGGAATTCACTCTACCCACACCACTACAAGCCAATTAGTATTTGCCACCAATTAATATGTGATGTGGATATCCCACCGCTGCCAAACAATTAATATGTGATGCCCGTGCCCTGGCCCAGCAATCAAGGAGCCTCAATCCTAACCACTAACACCACTGAGGGGTGTCTCATATAGGAGGAAAGGATAACAAATGCACACAGTAAAGTGCAATTTCCCTTAAGAGCACACAGAGATCACAGTCAGTCTGGGGCTGGTCATTCCTTTGCTCTCCAGGTCCCAAATAAGACTCCCCACTGACAAAGCTATAGGATCCAGATCTCAGACAGCTGGGCACGTTAAAATCTTCAGCACCCTCTCTGTCTAACCAATGCTTTGTGTCCCTGCCCAAGTAGCTGACATACACACACTTTGAGATAAGAGTTTATACAACCACACAGACACTTCTGAGGAAGGCTGGCACGGGTTCTCCAGCTGTACCACTTTTACCCACACTATATGGTAGAAATCATTGCCACCACCCAGCTAAAATTTATAAGCTCCTCAAAGGCCCTTAAAAGGGTGTCCAATTATTACTGTGCAATATTATTATCCAATTGGTAAGTGTAACAGCCAAGGCTTATTTGGAGTGACTTGTACAGTAATTACTATAAATATGCAATGTACTCTAGAACTTACCTTATCTCTACACAAAACAGCCACAGTTGAATGGTTTAAAAACATTTAATAAACAATGAAAACACCGGACAATAATTTCTACTACACAGTGCTAGTCAAGAGTTCAGAGATCACAGAGAAATACTTAAAATAATTCAGTAGTACAGTTCTGACATCACAGAAAAACAATTAGTCTAATTGTTCTAGTTTCTAGCTATTTCTAAGAGAAAACACAAGTCTAAGATAAACTTACTTATAGAGCAAGACAGTGCTGTGAGTTGGATGGTCAAGACAAAAATGCTTAATGTCCTCTGATTCTTTCTGTTTTAAAAATCATATTCCTGGTTCCCATTACATCATTCTTCACATTCACTTCTCTGGGTTCCCAGACTAACAGAAACTACATTTACATTCTTAACATCCCCTTTTGTTATCTTGCAGCTGGTCAGGAAGCAGAGCAATAAAAATACATGTACATGTTTAAATCTAGCAATTTAACTCTTGGTTAAAACAACGGAAAGAATGTAATCATTTAGACGGCTGGAGAAACTTTAGATCAAAGGGTCACAACATGCTTTTACTTGGTCAGTAGAGAGCACTGTTGTGACATTTTTTGCAGTTCCACATATAACAGCAGTTTTTCCATTTAAGACAGCCAGCCTGTGCCTTACATTAATATTGACAAATGATAGAATTATTCATAAAATTATATCTGGCTAGGCTAGCAGCCTTCATAGAGGGGTAGGTGTAATATAATGATGCTGTTTTTGGAGGTGATACAGGCTCAGCAGGTAGAGGGGTAGGTATAGTATAGTGATGCTATTATTTGAGGTGAGACAGACTCAGCAGGTAGAAGGGTAGGTAAAGGGTAGTGATGCTATTATTGCAGGTGAGACAGGCTCAACAGGTAGAGTGGTAGGCATAATATAATGCTGTTATTACTGGAGGTGAGGCAGGCTCAGCAGGTAGAAGGGTAGGTAAAGGGTAGTGATGCTATTATTGTACGTGAGACAGGCTCAGCAGGTAGAGGGGTAGGTGTAATATAATGATGCTATAATTGGAGGCGAGACAGGCTCAGCAGGTAGAGGGGTAGGTATAGTATAGTGATGCAATTATTTGAGGTGAGGCAGGCTCAACAAGTAAAGGGGTAGGTGTAATATAATGTTGGTATTACAGGAGGTAAGACAGGCTCAGCAGGTAGATGGGCAGGTGTAGTGTAGTGTAGTGATGCAATATTGGAGGTCAGACAGGCTCAGCAGGTAGAGGGGTAGGTATAGTATAGTGATGCTATTATTGTAGGTGAGACAGACTCAACAGGTAGAGGGTATGTGTAATATAATGATGGTATTATGGGAGGTAGACAGGCTCAACAAG
>NC_056751.1:267433432-267480873 GCF_019279795.1 Protopterus annectens
CGAGATGACAACGTATCCAGTCTTTTGTTCACAGCATTTATTAACAAAGTCAGGTTGCTGACGTCTGTGCCGTCAATTTGAATAGTAGAATTCAATCCCAAAGTAGGTTTGAGTGTGTTCATAGAACTATCAGTAGTCATAAATGAAAACGCTCAATAATTCAAGGACAAAACGCAACACAAAGCAAAGTTGAATACAAACGGCAACTGACACCTCAAACACATATGAACACAGTTTTAATCAGAAGTCAAGTGCTTTTCGTCTCCTCAGTATAAGACTTCAGACAGTTGATACAAGAAAACCACTCTATTTAAAAACATGTCACCTGATGCATTTAGAATCAATTAAGTTGGTCTCATTTCAAAGCTAAAGTCCTTGTAACTACATCTTAAAAGCCCTTTTAAAAGTCATCAGAAACATCATATAAAAGAAAAATGCTAGTATGAAAGACATATACTTTAAACGAACATCAAAACCGAATGCTTGTCATCTTGTTACTTTAAATATGTAAACACATACTAACTTAAATGTTATTCTACAATGATAAAATGAATAGACATTTCTTCCACAAATTACAGCCCAACCAAAATGAAAGTTTCAAAAGTGTTTTTTTGTAAAGTTGAATTTCTCAGTTTAAAAATGTTTTTTAACTAAGTTTCTCAGTTTTAAAATACATGTGATAGAGGGAATCTACGAGTACACATATCGCATTAGGAAGAAAAACCTTACAAACACTCAAGGTAGACACTGTTCAGAACAACCAACACACAACTTTCTTTTTAGAATAATTAGTCAGTGAGTGCAAAAGGGGGCCCCCACCATTTACTTTTGGAAAAACAAGAGCTCCTTTGGCAACTCAGGTTGAATTCATATAACCCATCTGGGATAAATTAGATGAGACAGGCCAAGCTGGTAGAGGGGCAGGTATAGTATAGTGGTGCTATTACTGGAGGTGAGACAGGCTCAGCAGGTACAGGGGTAGGTGTAATATAATGATGCTATTATTGGAGGTCAGACAGGCTCAACAGGTAGAGGGGTAGCTTTAGAATACTGATACTATCATTGGAGGTGTGACAGGCTCAGCAGGTAGAGGGGTAGGTGTAATATAGCAATGCTATTATTGGAGGTGAGACAGGCTCAGCAGGTTGAGGGGTAGGTGTAATATAATGATGCTATAACTGGAGGGGAGACTGGCTCAACGGGTAGATGGATATATGTAGTGTAGTGATTCTATTATTGCACGTGAGACAGGCTCTGCAGGTAGAGGGGTAGCTGTAGTATAGTGATGCTATTATTGGAGGTGAGACAGGCTTAGCAGGTAGACATGTAAGTGTAGTATAGTGATACCAAAAACTAACAAGTTCACCAGCAGGACTAGTAGACACAAAATTTATTTCCAGGTTAAGCGCTTTCATCAAAGTAAAATTGACTTCATCAGAACAATATACAAACAGTCATGTGGATTTAAATATGTTACAGTAACACAGGATAGGTTAAAATTCCACCAATCAAACAAAAATCCCTTGAATAAATTAATACCCTAAAAGGCATACACTGTAAAAACTAAATCCAATAAAAACATTTCTATGAAAAAGTCACATTTTAAAATCAAACCCTTTCTGCTCTTTCTTTTAAAGCAGGCAAGACAGATATAAAATCATTTAATCCTGGACACAGATTAGCTGCCAAACAAAGCTGCCACATCAGTTCCCTTTTGTTTAAAGTGTTTTTCCAATTACCACCCCTGGGGTTTATTTCTATTGTATCTAATATCCCAAACTTGAATCCAGAAAAATTAGTACATATTTTACTATGCCTGAATAAGGCATTAGTTTCTTTTGAATTCTTAATATCATATAAATGTTCATATATCTGGGACCTGAGAGCCCTCTCAGTTTCCCCAACATAAAACCCCAGGCAGGAATTACACTTAGCCAAATATACTATTTTACTATTGTGACAATTACCCTTTTTAAAAAATACTGTGTCCTGATTTGTATTGTCAAGTTTCAAACTAACAACTGACAATATAAATCTACACTGTGTACAACGACCACAGGCTTTAGTAAGTTCATTTGATTTTGCACTGCTGTTGTTCGTGTTACCCTCCAAGGTAAGTCTCAAGTTGCGACCCACTTTAGTACAGAAAATAGGTTTTTCACCCACTCCTTGTAAAATATTAGGGTCACCTCTAAAAAATTCCAATTCTTGCAAAGGATGTTCCGTATGTCATTATAATGTGAACTGTATTGCACCACACATGCCTGGGAGAAATTGTAGGAAAAACTTTCTGTTTTTTCATTATTTTTTGTTTTAGAAAGACCTCTACCTAACAAAGGTTGATATTTCGAACCCCACTCTCTCAAAATCTCTTGTAAAATACTCTCCACAAATTCCAGTGGATAATCTCTCTCCAAAAACATGTTTTTAAGGTCACTGAATTCTTTAATGACGTCCTCAAAATGAGAAGTCATTCTAGAAATTCTAATCGCCTGTCCCTTAACAATACTTTTTTCTGGTATAGTGGATGCTGACTTTGAAAATGGAGATAAGAATTACAAAAGTTTTCTTTCTATACACTTTAGATCTGAAACAACATACATCCTTAATAATAGTGGTATCCAAATAATGGATTTCTTTCTCATTACATTCATAAGTAAACTTCAAATAATGAGTGGTGCTGTATAGATATTCAATAAAACCAGCAGTATTTTCTTTGGTACCCTTCCATAAAATAAAAATATCATCCAGGTACCTACTGTAAAACAAAATATCCAAGTAGAACCTGCTTTCAAAAATAAATTCCTTCTCCCACCCTTATAAAACAATATTTGCATATACGGGGGCACAGGATGCAGTTTGTGAGCGTACAGGTCGAGGGCATCATCACGTCACCATTGAAGCCGTTGTTCATTCGGAACACGCTGCTGCTATTTCGGAGCGTTTTGCGGACTCTGTGAAAGAAAAATCAGGTTTCTACAGCTAACTCTTGTTTGGAGCATTCGAATACCAATGGAGTGGTATATTTTGGAAAGGATGTGGAAATTATACAGGCAAGTGCATTAGACTCATTATCTAACACTGGGAACAGCAAAACAGGTACTGTTTGTCATTCTGCCCCTAAGGGGAGGTTTGAAGCCGAAGTTGTGACTTCTAATAGACAGGTTGGTCATTCTTTTGGTGTTTCCAGTTCACCGAAGGCCTTGGGAGAGGCTAATTCTAAATTACATGATTTTTTAAACAAAAAGTTTAATTTTACAGCAGGCAATAACTGGGGCGAAAGTCACAGTGAGCTGAAAAAGAAACAAGACAAGAACTATACATCTATTAGAGACATGATTTTTTGGTTTGAGGAAAAAAACTATACAAACTCAAGACTTTGCAGATGGAAATGTTTTATTTTAGTGAATGTACAAAAACCCAAACGAAGAAAAGCAACAACTGAATCAATGAATGAGACCGCAATCCGTCTCCGCTATGTTAGCTAGTTCAAACAGTGAAGCAGGACTTGAACAGGGATAAGGCAGCGAATTTATTAACACTCAAGAAACTGAACAAAACAAGTGTAAGGGCTTTCATCTGCGATGCAGACTTCATCAGACAAAGTACATCTTAATTAACACCAAATTTAACAACTTTTTGGCGCCAACTTAAAAAAAAATATTTCAAATAGCTGACATCAACTTTTAAAGTGCCAGTGCATACAATTAATAAAACCTGAAATTTAGTATACAAATGCTCAAAGAAGCATTTTAAAACATGAACATTACTAAAATGTCACTAAAATGTCAACAGGTGCTAGTAATCATAAATCCCACTACTATGAAAATATTAAAAATGTAAATATATGTACATATGGATGAAGAAATAAATAAATAAAATGTATATATGTATAAAAATATATAAATATATAAAAAAACATGAATATATATACCAAAAAAACTAATCTACTGAATTCATAACACGTAAAATGATCTGTATAATTTACTACATGTTACTAACGGGTACCCAAACAAAACCCACAAAATTGGTTCTGCATATGCATAAAACGTTTTCCTTAACCATGTAAAAGACAGAAATATATAAAGTGAATGTATAAATCCATTTATAATAATTGTAATAAGGGTTTTATAGATATAAAATCATTAATACCAGGAACCTTAGTGGCATTAGTCATCATCTGCCACATACTTTCCTTTTTTCCTAAGAGAGCTTTAAAATTTCCTCCCCGTGGTGATTTTTGTACATGATCAATTATGGCAAATCTAAAAGTATGTTCAGCACCATACTGTTTTATATGTCTAAATAAGGCATTCTTAGTATCATGAACTTTAATCTTATACAGATGTTCATAAATCCGTCTCCTAAATTGCCTTTCGGTTTTTCCAATATAAAACGCTGTGCATAAATCACATTTTGCGAGGTATATTATGTTTGTACTATAACAATTCCCTTTTATAAACTTTATATATGTCCTATTTATATCATTTAGTTTACAACCCTTATTTTCATTTATAGCAAAACATTGTCTGCATGAACCACACTTTTTTGTGGAAACATCCTGCAACAAAGGGTTGTTACGATTGTTTGTAGTACTCTCTAACAATCTTTTAATGTTCAATCCCACCGTGTATACACAGCATGGTCTGTTTCCAACTACTTCATTTACTTCCTCATCAACAGTTAAAATATTCCAATGTCTTAATAAGATGTTTTTAATTTTGTTAACATGTGGTGAATGCATTAAAACACATACTTTTTTTAGACTCAAAACCCTCTATTGTTCCAGATTGTGTGGCATTGTTAATGTTAAGGGCTGTACCCAAAATTGGGGGGTACTTTTTACCCCATTCACATATAACATATGAAGCTATATCATTCAATAGTCGAATAGGGTACTTTCTATTAATAAACATGTTTTTAATGAAATGTATCTCCTTAGTCATTACCTCATAAGTGGAGGATATTCTAGCTGCCCGGATACATTGTCCCTTAAAAATATTTCTTAAAATGTGTTTGGGATGATTACTGGTGAATTCCAGATATCCATTTGAAAATGTTTCTTTTCTATGGATCTCAGACTGAAAACCAGTAACTGTATGTCTAATAAATGTATCCAAGTAAGCTATCCCCTCAGACCTTATTTTGTATGTAAATTTCAAAAAATCACTGGACTGATTTAAATACACCATAAAGTCATTAAAAGATTCAACTGGTCCATCCCATAACAAAAACATATCGTCAAGAAATCTTGTGTAGTAGACCACATGCTGAAAGTAGCTGTGACTAAACAAATATTGATACTCCCATGCCAACATAACCAGATTAGCAAAAATAGGGGTGCATGAAGCCCCCATAGCAACACCCCTAGTTTGTCTAAAGTAGTCCCCTTCAAAGTAAATGTAATTATGGTCTAATACTATTTCCATCATGTCGATTATCAAATTAATACGATCCCAACTAAGGTTGGAATACCTTCTCATGCTCTCACAAAAACCTTCTAAGCCTTGATTCTTAGGGATGCAAGAAAACAAATCTATAACATCAGTGGTTATGTAAAGCAAACTCTGTTTCCATTTATCAGAAGTAAGATTGGACAAAAACATCCAGGAATCCTTTATGAGGTGCTGTGTATTTCCATAAATGTGCTTAACCCATCTGTCTATAGCTACCCCTATATTAAAGGTCTTAGATTTACTCCCCGAAATGATAGGGCGAAAAGGAGGGTCAAGTATGTCCTTATGAATTTTGGGGATACCCACAATTGTGGCAAGCACATGATGTTCAACCCTTAAAAAATTGTAAGTCTCCACTGTAATCCTATTATCAATCAAATACTCTTCTAAAGCTAAATCAATCTTACGATATCCAATGTTAATTTCATTTAAAGACACTATTTCTTAATTATCCGTCTCAATTAATATCCTCTGTATCTTGTTAACATAATCCAACGTATTATACAAGACAATCCCCGCACCTTTATCGGGTTTCATAACCCTTATGTCTTTATTACAGACTAGTTCTTTCAGACATGTTCTCTCCTGCATAGTAAGGTTGTCACTAAAAATACATTTCTTGCTTTTCCTATTGTATCTATATATATCCAAACATATAAGGTCCTCAAAATTTAATACATTCCTATGTGGCATTGGAATAAAAGTACTTTTTCATCTTAATTCAAGTTCAGGTAACAACTCCGTGTTATTTTGCATGGTAACCGCCAGGTTGAGTCTACGGCAATTTAGCTTGACCTCAGCTATAGTGTCAGCTAAATTAAACCTAGCAGTTGGTATGTATTTCATACCCTTCTTAAATAAAGAAAAATGTTCATCCAAAATGTTTAAACTAGTATAGTTAAATATTTTCAAGTCATCTTGAGCAATAACTACCTCTTCAATCTGTTTATTGTGTACCATACTATTTTCCAAGATAGGTACATTAATAATTTTAACCCCAGTCTGTAAAAACTGACTGTTAATATTCTCAGTGTCATTAACTACCATCTCTTTTGATGGTTCCTTTGTGGGTAATTCCATTTCTGTTGAGGTGTGAAATAACGGCCCCCTTGAAAATTTAAACCAGAATCCTTATGGGTTTCCCTTCTGTTCACACCAACATTAAAAGGTTCCCTATCCATCTCACCTTTCCATAAATAAGCCCTATTGTGGTGATATTGTTCAATATCACGTGTTAATTTCTTATTCTTTCTATCAAAAATCTTAATGGCTCTACTTTCAGCTAATTTAAACTGTTTTTCATAAAGATCCTTCCATTGAGGGAACACCAAATCTGTAACAATGTCATTATTTAGCTTCTCAAGCTCATTAACTAACCCACTTAGTTTCTCATCATTCTTTTTTATAATTAAGTTCATGAAACTGATACCATAATTGTCAAACAATTTGTTAAATTCCATCTTTGTATCATTGTCTAAGTTTACCCCCATTGGCATTTTGAAAAACCGTAAACCCATCAGTACAATACCTAAATTAATACATTTCAACAGATATGCATTGTCAATCTTTACACTATTCACAGCTAATAACATTTTTCCTAAACTATAGATCATGTCCTTTACAGTCCCTTTGTAATTAACTGAATTGTCCAAATACTTTTTGTTTTGATGGTCTTTTGTTTTAAAATCATAGTCATTAGTTAAAAATTTGTCCAAATTACCAACATCA
Source organism: Protopterus annectens (assembly GCF_019279795.1). Classification (NCBI taxonomy): domain Eukaryota; kingdom Metazoa; phylum Chordata; order Ceratodontiformes; family Protopteridae; genus Protopterus; species Protopterus annectens. The sequence goes on from NC_056751.1 coordinate 267,440,617, forward strand.
TAAGTAGTGGGAGAAGCGTTTACAGCATTGCCCCTAGGGCTAGAAAAATTCACAGAAGTACCTTTTTCAATGTCCAATTTAGGCTTTGCTGACATGGCATACGTTTTTACAGGATGTGTGCGCTTAGGACGTGCTCCCAAGTGCTGAAAATCCTCGTCAACCTGAAACAAGGAAAAATCAAATGTAAAATCCTTGTCAGAAGTATAACTTAAGTCTCGAACACTGTTATGCTGCAATCTAGATCTAGTCACCTCATTGTAAACCCTGCTAGATCCACCTTGACCATTCGGAATGTCAACTTGTGTGGACACATGTGTAGCAGGTAACGGTTGACTCGTTTTATCACTAGAAGCTGCATTTTTCATATCCAGGATCGTTTGTTGTAACTGCCCAACTACTTCAGTAAGGCGAGTGATGTTGTCACGTAACACATTCATTTCTGCCTTAAAACTGTACAGCATATCCTTGTCCAAAGGAGTCTCGGTCACCGCATTTGAACTATCCATAGCTCACAATAACTTGTACAAAAACCCAAACGAAGAAAAGCAACAACTGAATCAATGAATGAGACCGCAATCCGTCTCCGCTAGGTTAGCTAGTTCAAACAGTGAAGCAGGACTCGAACAGGGATAAGGCAGCGAATTTATTAACACTCAAGAAACTGAACAAAACAAGTGTAAGCGCTTTCATCTGCGATGCAGACTTCATCAGACAAAGTACATCTTAATTAACACCAAATTTAACAACTTTTTGGCGCCAACTTAAAAAAAAAATTATTTCAAATAGCTGACGTCAACTTTTAAAGTGCCAGTGCATACAATTAATAAAACCTGAAATTTAGTATACAAACGCTCAAAGAAGCGTTTTAAAACATGAACATTACTAAAATGTCACTAAAATGTCAACAAGTGCTAGTAATCATAAATCCCACTACTATGAAAATATTAAAAATGTAAATATATGTACATATGGATGAAGAAGTAAATAAATAAAATGTATATATGTATAAAAATATATAAATATATAAAAAACATGAATATATATACCAAAAAAACTAATCTACTGAATTCATAACATGTAAAATGATCTGTATAATTTACATGTTACTAACGGGTACCCAAACAAAACCCACAAAATTGGTTCTGCATATTCATAAAACGTTTTCCTTAACCATGTAAAAGACAGAAATATATAAAGTGAATGTATAAAATCAATGTATAAATCCATTTATAATAATTGTAATAAGGGTTTTATAGATATAAAATCATTAATACCAGGAACCTTAGTGGCATTAGTCATCATCTGCCACATGCTTTCCTTTTTTCCTAAGAGAGCTTTAAAATTTCCTCCCCGTGGTGATTTTTGTACATGATCAATTATGGCAAATCTAAAAGTATGTCCAGCACCATACCGTTTTACGAAGGTGGTTCCTCAGGGACTACGTTTTTTAAATTCCCTTTTGGGTTATATTATGACATGGATATGGTGCAAGATTTTACCAACCTGTTTGATAAATGGGGTATTGAACTGCTTAACAAAGTGTTGGTTTTTCAAGAACAAATGAAGGTTAAATTATTCAGAGAAGTGGAAATACTTAACAAGGACATTTTGGAAGACTTACTATTTCCTCAGTATTTGGAACTGTATTCTAAAGTCCTTGAGAGGGTTGAAAAAAAGTGTAATATACAATTTCAGAAAAAGAAAAGGAAGCTCAGCAGGGATGCTCAACAGTATAACTCCAAAACAGTATACCCCACAGACAGGCTTTTTGATAGTTATAGCCAGGAAATTGTGCCAGGAAGTTTCAATTACCAAGGAGGTGGAGGTTATTCAGAATGTTATTCAGAAGCTACTGGTAATGGGACCCCCTTTGAGCAACCATTTAATGATGGTATTCATGAAGAAGAGGATTTTCCCACCCTAAGACGCTTGGAAAGAATAGCAAACAGACAACCAGGAGTCCAACATTATTACAATTCCGATTACCCCGCCCGCAGGGGTCAATACCACAAGGGGAGAGGCAGGGGCAGGTATTAGATGGGAACTCTTTCCATTCTGATATTATTTGCAGCTCTAAAGGATTCATATTTACAACTTGCAGATAGAGTTATTTCTGAAGAATATGTTTCACTTTTCTCTAAAGGGTTTAAATTCGTTCCTGCTAGGATACCAGATATAGCAGAAGTCTTGCTTGATATTCACATGTTTACTAGGAAAATACATTTTCGATTGTTGTTTCCTAGTAACAATACTGATAGTATTGGGCATAAATCTACGGCCTTGAGAAAAAATAGTGTGTTTAATCCTCCCTTACACCCTTTGGTAGCTAGTTTTGAGAATGTGGTTAAACAAGAGTTGTATCAACTTTGGGCTAACAACAAGAAGTTATTTTTTAACTTGAGTTCCAAAGAGAAAGAACTACTTTTTTCCTTTAAAACATGATAGAAGATTTCGTATAATGACCCCAGACAAGGGAGGGGTTGTAATTTTTGACAGTGAAGATTATAAAAACATTATCCAAGCTATTTTGTTTCAGGAGGAAAGTTATTTGCAGGTATCCAAGAATCAGATTAATATTTCTTACCAGCGTATTGATGGGTTTTTGGAAGACTACTTATTAGAACAAAGGATTAGTCAGGAAGTCCATTCTTTTTTATTAAATAATTTTCCCAAGGTACCTAGCATGTTTGGCATCCCTAAGATCCACAAAGATGTTTTGTCACCCCCATTCAGGCCTATTGTGGCAGCAGGGGGTCTAAAACACACACTTTGGCAGTGTTTGTGGACCAGATGGTCAAGCATGTAGTTGAGGGTATGCCACATCTTGTTAAAGATTCTTGGGATTTTCTGGGACAGATTAAGCAGGATTTATGGAATCCTGATCTGATGTGCAAGATTTATTCTCCTGTATTCCTAGGGAGGAAGGTTTAGATTATTTTGAAAAAATGTTGCTTGATCATTCTAGATTATCTTCAGAGCATGTGCAGCTTGTTTGTGAAATTATGGCCTTGATTTTAGATAATAATTATATTTTTTTGAAGGGCAATACTTCCAACAAATAAAGGGAGTTGCTATGGGGGCAGCCTGTGCCCCCGTATATGCAAATATTGTTTTATTAGGGTGGGAGAAGGAATTTATTTTTTAAAGCAGGTTCTACTTGGATATTTTGTTTTACAGTAGGTACCTGGATGATATTTTTATTTTATGGAAGGATACCAAAGAAAGTATTGCTGGTTTTATTGACTATCTAAAAAGCACCACTCATTATTTGAAATTTACTTATGAATGTAATGAGAAAGAAATCCATTATTTTGGATACCACTATTATTAAGGATGTATGTTGTTTCAGATCTAAAGTGTATAGAAAGAAAACTTTTTGTAATTCTTATCTCCCATTTCAAAGTCACCATCCACTATACCAGAAAAAAAGTATTGCTAAGGGCAGGCGATTAGAATTTCTAGAATGACTTCTCATTTTGAGGATGTCATTAAAGAATTCAGTGACCATAAGAACATGTTTTTGGAGAGAGATTATCCACTGGAATTTGTGGAGGTATTTTACAAGAGATTTTGAGAGAGTGGGGTTCGAAATATCAACCTTTGTTAGGTAGAGGTCTTTCTAAAACAAAAAATAATGAAAAAACAGAGAGTTCTTCCTACAATTTCTTCCAGGCATGTGTGGTGCAATACAGTTCACATTATAATGACATAAGGAACATCCTTTGCAAGAATTGGAATATTTTTAGGGGTGACCCTAATATTTTACAAGCAGTGGGTGAAAAACCTATTTTCTGTACTAAAGTGGGTCGCAACTTGAAACTTACCTTGGAGGGTAACACGAACAACAGCAGTGCAAAATCAATGAACTTACTAAAGCCTGTGGTTGTTGTACACAGTGTAGATTTATATTGTAAGTTGTTAGTTTGAAACTTGACAATACAAATCAGTTCACAGTATTTTTTAAAAAGGGTAATTGTCACACTAGTAAAATAGTATATTTGGTTAAGTGTAATTCCTGCCCGGGGTTTTATGTTGGGAAAACTGCGAGGGCTCTCAGGTCCAGGATATATGAACATTTATATGATATTAAGAATTCAAAAGAAACTAATGCCTTATTCAGGCATAGTAAAATATGTACTAATTTTTCTGGATTCAAGTTTGGGATATTGGATACAATAGAAATAGACCCTAGGGGTGGTAATTGGAAAAACACTTTAAATAAAAGGGAACTGATGTGGCAGCTTCGTTTGGCAGCTAATCTGTGTCCAGGATTAAATGATTGTATATCTATCTTGCCTGCTTTAAAAGAAAGAGTGAAAAGGGTTTGATTTTAAAATGTGACTTTTTCATAGAAATGTTTTTATTGGGTTGTTTAGTTTTTACAGTGTATGCCTTTTAGGGTATTAATTTATTCAAGGGATTTTTGTTTGATTGGTTGGATTTTAACCTATCCTGTGTTACTGTAACATATTTAAATCCACATGACTGTATATTGTTCTGATGAAGTCTATTTTACTTTGATGAAAGCGCTTAACCTGGAAATAAATTTTGTGTCTATTAGTCCTGCTGGTGAACTTGTTTGTTTTTAGTTTCCTATTTTCACCAGTTCGCTACATTTTTTTGGTTTTAGTATAGTGATACCATTATTGGAGGTGAGACCGGCTCAGCAGGTAGAGGGGTAGGTGTAGTTTAGTGATGCTATTATTAAACCTGAGACAGGCTCAGCAGGTAGAGGGGTAGGTATAGTATAGTGATGCTGTTAATGGACGTGAGACAGGATCAGCAGGTAGAGGCATACATATAGTTTAGTGATGCTATTATTGGAGGTGAGACAGGCTCAGTAGGTAGAGGGGCAGTTGTAGTACAGTGATGGTATTATTGGAGGTGAGACAGGCTCAGTAGGTAGAGGGGTAGGTGTAATATAATGATGTTATTATTGGAGGTGAGAAAAGCTCAACAGGTAGGGGTAGGTGTAGTGTACTTATGCTATTGTTAGAGGTGAGACAGGCTCAGCAGGTAGAGGGGTAGGTGTAATGTAGTGATGCTATTATTGGAGGTGAGACAGGCTCAACAGGTAGAGGGGTAGGTGTAGTGTAGTGATGCTATTATTGGAGGTGAGACAGGCTCAGTAGGTAGAGGGGTAGGTGTAGTATAGTGATGCTATTATTACAGGTGAGACAGCCTCAGCAGGTTAATGGGTAGGTGTAATATCATGATGCTATTATTGGAGGTGACAAGCTCAGCAGGTAGAGGGGTAGGTATAGTGTATTGATATTATTACTGGTGTTGGGATAGGCTCAGCAAGTAGAGGGGTAGGTGTAATATAATGATGCTATTACTGGAGTTAAGACAGGCTCAGCAGGTATAGGGGTAGGTGTAGTGATGCTATTATTGGAAGTGAAACAGGCTCATCAGGTAGAGGGTAGGTTTAGTGATGCTATTACTGGAGGTGAGACAGGCTCAACAGGTAGAGGGGTAGGTGTAGTGTAGGGATGCTATTATTGGAAGTGAGACAGGGTCAGCAGGTAGAGGGGTAGAAATAGTGTAGGGATGCTATTATTGGAGGTGAGACAGGGTCAGCAGGTAGAGGGGTAGAAATAGTGTAGGGATGCTATTATTGGAGGTGAAAAAGGTTCAGCAGGTGAATGGCAGGTGTAGTGTAGTGATGCTATTATTATAGGGAGAGGGGCTCAGCAGGTAGAGGGGTAGGTATAGTATAGTGATGCCATTACTGGAGGTGAGACAGGCTTGGCAGGTAGAGGGGAACGTATAGTATAGTGCTGCTATTATTGGAGGTGAGACAGGCTCAGTGGGTAGAGGGGTAGGTGTAGTATAGTGATGGTATTACTTGGGATGAAACAAGCTCAGCAGGTAGAGTTGTAGATGTAATATAATGATGCTATTATTGGAGGTGAGACAGGCTCAACAGGTAGAGGGGTAGGTGTAGTATAGTGATGCTATTATTGAAGGTGAGACAGGCTCAGCAGGTAGAGGGGTAGGTGTAGTATGTTCATGCTATTATTGGTGGGGGGACAGGCTCAGGAGGTTGAGGGGTATGTATAATTTAGTGATACTATTAATGGAGGTAGACAGGCTCAACAGATAGAGGGGTAGGTGTAATAGAATGATGCTTTTATTGGAGGTGAGAGGATCAGCAGCTGGAGGGGAAGGTTTAGTATAGTGGCAGTATTACTGGATGTGAGAGAAGCTCAACAGGTAGAAGGGTAGGTGTAATGTAATGATGCCATTATTGGAGGTGAGACACTCAGCAGGTAGAGGGGTAGGTATAGTATAATGAGGCTATTATTGGAGGTGAGACAGGCTCAGCAGGTAGAGGGGTAGGTGTAGTATAGTGATGCTATTATTTGAGGTGAGACAGGCTCAGCAGTTAGAGGGGTAGGTATACTGTATTGATGCTATTATTGGAGGTGAGACAGGCTCAGCAGGTAGAGATGTAGGTGTAGTATAGTGATGCCATTATTGGAGGTGAGACAGGCTCAGCAGGTAGAGGGGTAGGTGTAGTATAGTGATGCCATTATTGGAGGTGAGACAGGCTCAGCAGGTAGAGGGGTAGATGTAGTATAGTGATGCTATTACTGGAGGTGAGACAGGCTCAGCCTGTAGAGATGTAGGTGTAGTATAGTGATGCCATTATTGGAGGTGAGACAGGCTCAACAGGTAAAGGGGTAGGTATAGTATAGTGATGCTATTATTGGAAGTGAGACAGGCTCAGCAGGAAGAGGGGTAGGTGTAGTATAGTGATGCTATTATTGGAGGTGAGACAGGCTCAGCAGGTTGAGGGGTAGGTGTAGTATAGTGATGCTATTATTGGAGGTGAGACAGGCTCAACAGGTAGAGGGGTAGGTAGTGTAGTGATGCTATTATTGGAGGTGAGACAGGCTCAGCAGGTAGAGGGGTAGGTATAGTATAGTGATGCTATTATTGGAGGTGAGACAGGCTCAACAGGTAGAGGGTAGGTATAGTATAGTGATGCTATTATTGGAGGTGAGACAGGCTCAGCAGGTAGAGGGGTAGGTGTAGTATAGTGATGCTATTATTGGAGGTGAGACAGGCTCAGCAGGTAGAGGGTAGGTATAGTATAGTGATGCCATTATTGGAGGTGAGACAGGCTCAGCAGGTAGGGGTAGGTGTAGTATAGTGATGCTATTATTGGAGGTGAGACAGGCTCAGCAGGTAGAGGGGTAGGTATAGTATAGTGATGCTATTATTGGAGGTGAGACAGGCTCAGCAGGTAGGGGTAGGTATAGTATAGTGATGCTGTTATTGGAGGTGAGACAGGCTCAGCAGGTAGAGGGTAGGTGTATAGTGATGCTATTATTGGAGGTGAGACAGGCTCAGCAGGTAGAGGGGTAGGTGTAATATAATGATGCTATTATTGGAGGTGAGACAGGCTCAGCAGGTAGAGGGTAGGTGTAGTATAGTGATGCTATTACTGGAGGTGAGACAGGCTCAGCAGGTAGAGGGTAGGTATAGTATAGTGATGCTATTATTGGAGGTGAGACAGGCTCAGCAGGTAGAGGGTAGGTGTAGTATAGTGATGCTATTATTGGAGGTGAGACAGGCTCAGCAGGTAGAGGGGTAGGTGTAATATAATGATGCTATTATTGGAGGTGAGACAGGCTCAACAGGTAGAGGGGTAGGTGTAGTGTAGTGATGCTATTATTGGAGGTGAGACAGGCTCAGAAGGTAGGTGTAGTGTAGTGATGCTATTATTGGAGGTGAGACAGGCTCAGCAGGTAGAGGGTAGGTATAGTGTAGTGATGCTGTTATTGGAGGTGAGACAGGCTCAGCAGGTAGAGGGTAGGTGTAGTATAGTGATGCCATTATTGGAGGTGAGACAGGCTCAGCAGGTAGAGTAGGTGTAGTGATGCTATTATTGGAGGTGAGACAGGCTCAACAGGTAGAGGGGTAGGTGTAGTGATGCTATTATTGGAGGTGAGACAGGCTCAGCAGGTAGAGGGGTAGGTATAGTATAATGATGCTATTATTGGAGGTGAGACAGGCTCAACAGGTAGAGGGGTAGGTGTAGTGTAGTGATGCTATTATTGGAGGTGAGACAGGCTCAGCAGGTAGAGGGGTAGGTGTAGTGATGCTATTATTGGAGGTGAGACAGGCTCAGCAGGTAGAGGGTAGGTGTAGTATAGTGATGCTATTATTAGAGGTGAGACAGGCTCAGCAGTTACAGGAGTAGGTATAGGCTATTGATGCTATAATTGGAGGTGAGACAGGCTCAGCAGGTAGAGATGTAGGTGTAGTATAGTGATGCCATTATTGGAGGTGAGACAGGCTCAGCAGGTAGAGGGGTAGGTGTAGTATAGTGATGCTATTATTGGAGGTGAGACAGGCTCAACAGGTAGAGGGTAGGTATAGTATAGTGAAGCTATTATTGGAAGTGAGACAGGCTCAGCAGGAAGAGGGGTAGGTATAGTGTAGTGATGTTATTAATGGATGTGAGACAGGTTCAACAGGTAGAGGGGTAGGCATAGCATAGTGATGCTATTATTGGAGGTGAGAGAGACTCAGCAGGTAGAGGGTAGGAATAGTATAATGATGCTATTATTGGAGAGACAGGCTCAACAGGTAGAGGGGTAGGTATAGTATAGTGGTGCTATTATTGAAGGTGAGACAGGTTCAACAGTTAGAGGAGTTGGTGTAGTGTCATTCTATTATTGGAGGGGAGACAGGTACAACAGTTACAGGAGTAGGTGTAGTGTAGTCATTCTATTATTGGAGATGAAAGGCTCAGCAGGTAGAGGGATATGTATAGTATAGTGATGTTATTACTTAAAGTGAATCAGGCTCAGCAGGTTGAAAGGTAGTTGAAGTAAAGTGATGCTATTATTGCAGGAGAGACAGGCTCTCCAGGTTGAGGTGTAGGTGTAATATAGTGATGCCATTATTGAAGGTGAGACAGGCTCAGCAGGTTGAGGGGTAGGTGTAATATAATGATGCTATTATTGGAGGTGAGACAGGCTCAGCAGGTAGAGGTAGGTGTAGTGATGCTATTATTGGAGGTGAGACAGGCTCAACAGGTAGAGGAGTAGGTGTAGTGATGCTATTATTGGAGGTGAGACAGGCTCAGCAGGTAGAGGGGTAGGTATAGTATAGTGATGCTATTATTGGAGGTGAGACAGGCTCAGCAGTAAAAGGGTAGGTGTAGTGTAGTGATGCTAATATTAGAGGTGAGACAGGTGCAGCAGGGGTAGGGGTAAGTGTAGTGTTGTGATGCTATTATTGGAGGTGGGACAGGCTCAGCATGGTATATATAGTCATGCAATTATTGGAGGTGAGGCAGGCTCAGCAGGTAGAGAGGTAGGTATTGTATAGTGATGCTATTATTGGAGGAGAGACATGCTGAACAGGTTGAGGGTAGATGTAATATAATGATACTATTTTTGGAGGTGAGAAAGGCTCAGCAGGTAGAGGGGTAGGTATAGTTTAGTGATACTATTATTGGAGGTGTGACAGGCTCAGCAGGAAGAGGGTTAGGTGTTGTATACCTATGCTATTATTGGAGGTGAGACAGACTCAGCATGTTAATATAATGATGCCATTATTGGAAATGAGACAGGCTCAACAGGTAGAGGGGTAGGTGTAGTACAGTGATGCTATTAATGGAAGTGAGACAGGGTCAGCAGGTAGAGGGGTAGAAATAGTATAGTGATGCCATGATTGGAGGTGAAACAGGTTCAGCAGGTGGAAGGCAGGTGTAGTGTAGTGATGCTATTATTATAGCGAGACTGGCTCAGCAGGTAGACGTGTAGGTATATAGTGATGCTATTACTGGAAGTGAGACAGGCTCGACAGGTAGGGGGGTACATATAGTAAAGTAACGCTATTATTGGAGGTGAGACAGGCTCACCAGGTAGAGGGGTAGGTGTAGTGTATTGAAGCTATTATTGGAGGTGAGACAGACTCAGCAGGTAAAGGGGTAGGTGTAGTGTAGTGATGCTATTATTGGAAGTGAGACAGAGTCAGCAGGTAGAGGGGTAGAAATAGTGTACTGATGCTATTATTGGAGGTGGGACAGGCTCAGCAGGTAGAGGGGTAGGTGTAGTATAGTGATGCCATTATTGGAGGTGAAACAGGTTCAGCAGGTGGAAGGTAGGTGTAGTGTAGTGATGCTATTATTATAGTGAGACTGTCTCAGCAGGTAGATGAGTAGGTATAGTATAGTGATGCTATTACTGGAGGTGAGACAGGCTCGGCAGGTAGGGGGGTACATATAGTAAAGTAATGCTATTATTGGAGGTGAGACAGGCTCACCGGGTAGAGGGGTAGGTGTAATATAATGATGCTGTTAGTGGAGGTGAGACAGGCTCAACAGGTAGAGGGTTAGGTGTAGTGTAGTGATGCTATTGTTGGAGGTGAGACAGGCTTAGCAGGTACAGGGGTTGGTATAGTGTAGTGATGCTTTTATTGGATGTGGGACAGGCTCAGCAGGTAAAGGGGAAGGTATAGCATAGTGATACAATTATTGGAGGTGAGACAGGCTCAATGGGTAGAGGGTTAGCTGTAATATAATGATGCTATTATTGGAGGTGAGACAGATTCAGCAGGAAGAGCGGTCGGTTTAATATAGTGATGGTATAATTGGAGATGAGACAGATTCAGCAGGGAGAGGGTAGGTTTATTATAGTGATGCTATTATTGGAGGTAAGACAGGCTCAAGAGGTAGAGGATTAGGTGTAATATAATGGTGCCATTACAGGAGGTGAGACAGGCTCAGCAGGTAGATGGGTAGGTGTAGTATACTGATGCTATTACTGGAGGTGAGACAGGTTCAGCAGGTAAAGGGGTAGGTGTAATGATGCTATTATTGGAAGTGAGACAGGATCATGAGGTAGTGGGGTAGGTATAGTGTACTGATGCTATTATTGGAGGTGAGACAGTCTCAGCAGGTAGAGGGGTAGGTGTACTATAATGATGCTATTATTAAATGTGAGACAGGATCAACAGGTAGAGGGGTATGAGTAGTGTAGTGATGGTATTATTGGAGGTGAGACAGGCTCAGCAGGTAGAGGGGTAGGTATAGTATAGTGATACTATTATTGGATGTGAGACAGACTCAGCAGATAGAGGGGTAGGTATAGCATAATGATCCTATCATTGGAGGTGAGACAGGCTCAACAGGTAGAGGGGTAGGTGTAGTATAGTGATGCAATTATTGGAGGTATGACAGGCACAGCAGGTAGAGTTGTAGGTGTAATATAACGATGCTATTATTAGAGGTGAGACAGGCTCAACAGGTAGAGGGGTAGGTATAGTGTAGAGCTGCTATTATTGAAGGTGAAACAGGCTCCGCAGGTAGATGGGTTGGTATAGTATAGTGATGCTATTATTGGAGGTGAGACAGGCTCAGCAGGTAGAGGGGTAGGTGTAGTGTAGTGCTACTATTACTGAGAGGTGATACAGGCTCAGTAGTTAGAGAGGTAGGTGTCATGTAGTCATGCTATTATTGGAGGGGGACAGGCTCAGCAGGTAAAGGAGTAGGTATAGTATAGTGATACTATTATTGGAGGTAGACAGGCTCAACAGGTAGAGGGGTAGGTGTAATATAATGATGCTATTATTGGAGGTGAGACAGGCTCAACAGGTAGAGGGGTAGTTGTAGTTTACAGATGTTATTACTGGAGATGAGATAGGCTCAACAGGTAGTGGGGTATGTGTAGTGTAGTGGTGCTATTATTGGAGGTGAGACAGGGTCTACAGGTAGAAGGGTAGGTATAGTATAGTGATGCTATTATTGGAGGTGAGACATGCTAAGCAAGTAGAGGAGTAGGTGCAGTATAATGATGCTATCATTGGAGGTGAGACAGGGACAGCAGGTAGAAGGGTACGAGTAATGTAGTGATGCTTTTATTAGAAGTGAGACAGGGTCAGCAGGTAGAGGTGTAGCTATAGTAGAGTGATGCTATTATTGGACGTGAGACAGGCTCAGCAGGTAGAGGGGCAGCTGTCATACAATGATGGTATTATTGGAGGTGAGACAGGCTCAGCAGGTAGAGGCTTAGATGTAGTATAGTGATACTATTATTGGAGGTGAGACAGCCTCAGCAGGTAGAGGCATAGATGTAGTACAGTGATGCTATTATTGGAGGTGAGACAGGCTCAGCAGGTAGAGGGGTAGGTGTAGTATATTGATGCCATTATTGGAGGTGAGATAGGCTCAGCAGATAGAGGGGTAGGTAAGTTATAGTGATGCTATTATTGGAGGTTAGTCAAGCTCAGCAGGTAGAGATGTAGTTGCAGTATAGTGATGCCATTATTGGAGGTTTGACTGGCTCAGTAGGTAGATGGGTAGGTGTAGTTTAGTGATGCTATTATTGGAAGTGAGACAGGCTCAGCAGGTAGAGGGGTAGGGGTAGTATAGTGATGCTATTCCTGCAGGTGAGACAGCCTCAGCAGGTTGAGGGGTAGGTGTAATATCATGATGCTATTATTGGAGGTGAGACAGGCTCAAAAGGTAGCGGGTAGGTGTAGTGTAGTGATGCTTTTACTGGAGGTGAGACAGGCTCAGCCAGTAGAGATGTAGGTGTACTATAGTGATGCCATTACTGGAGGTGAGAAAGGCTCAGCAGGTAGAGGGGTAGGTATAGTGTATTGATGCTATTAATGGTGTTGGGACAGGCTCAGCAGGTAGAGGGGTAGGTGTAATATAATGAAGCGATTAATGGAGTCAAGACAGGCTAAGCAGGTAGATGGGTTGGTGTAGTGATGCCATTATTGGAGGTGAAACAGGCCCAACAGGTAGAGGAGTGGTGTAGTGATGCTATTATTCAGGGTGAGACAGGCTCAACAAGTAGAAGGGTAGCTGGAGTGTAGTGGTGCTATTATTGGAGGTGAGACAGGCTCAGCAGGTAGAGGGGTGGGTTTAGGTTTACTGATGCTATTATTGGAGGTGAGACAGGGTCCGCAGTTAGAGGAGTAGGTATAGTGCAGTGATGCAATTATTGGAGGTGAGGCAGGCTCAGCAGGTAGAGGGAAGATGTAGTATCGTGATGCTTTTATTGGAGGTGAGACAGGCTCAGCCAGTAGAGATGTAGGTGTAGTATAGTGATGCAATTATTGGAGGTGAGACAGGCTCAGCAGGTAGAGGGGTAGGTATAGTATAGTGCTGTTATTACTGGAAGTGAGACAGGCTCAGCAGGTAGATGGATATGTGTGGTATACTGATGCTATTACTTCAGTTGAGACAGGCTCAGCAGGTTGAGGGGTAGGTGTAGTATAGTGATGCTATTATTGGAGGTGAGACAAGCTCAGCAGGTGGAGCTGCAGGTGTAGTATAGTGATGCCATTACTGAAGGTGAGACAGGCTCAGCCAGTAGAGGGAAGGTATAGTGTATTGATGCTATTATTGGTGTTGGGACAGGCTCAGCAGGTAGAGAGGTAGGTGTAATATAATGAAGCTATTACTGGAGTTAAGACAGACTAAGCAGGTAGAGGGGTAGGTGTAGTGATGCCATTATTGGAGGTGAAACAGGCTCAACAGGTAGAGGAGTGGTGTAGTGATGCTATTATTGAAGGTGAGACAGGCTCAGCAGGTAGAAAGGTAGGTATTGTATAGTGATGCTATTACTGGAGGTGAGACAGGCTCAGCAGGTGGAGGGGCAGGTGTAATATAATAATGCTATTATAGGAGGTGAGACAGGCTGAACAGATAGAGAGGTAGTTGTAGTGTAATGATTCTATTATTGGAGGTGAGACAGGCTCAGCAGTTAGAGGGGTGGGTGTAGTTGTAGTGATGCTATTATTGGAGGTGAGACAGGCTCCACAGTAGAGATGTAGGTTTATTATAGTGATACCATTATTGGTGGTTAGACAGGCTCAGCAGTTAGTGGGTTAGGTTTTGTATAGTGATGCCATTATTGGAGGTGAGACAGGCTCAGCAGGTAGAGAGGTAGATGTAGTATAGTGATGCTATTATTGGAGATGAGACAGGCTCAGCCAGTACAGATGTAGGGGTAGTATAGTGATGCCATTATTAAAGGTGAGACAGGCTCAACAGTTAGAGGTGTAGTGTAGTCATGCTATTATTGGAGGTGAGACAGGCTCAGCAGTTAGAGAGGTAGGTGTAATATAATGATGTATTATTGGAGATGAGACAGGCTCAACAGATTGAGGGACAGGTGTAATATAATCATGCTATTATTGCAGGTGAGACAGGCTCAACAGGTTGAGGGGTAGATGTAGTATAGTGATGCTATTATTGGAGGTGAGCCAGGCTCAGCAGGTAGAGGGGTAGGTGTAGTATAGTGATGCCATTATTGGAGGTGAGACAGGTTCAGCATGTGGAGGGTAGGTGTAGTGTAGTGATGCTATTATTATAGGGAGATGGGCTCAGCAGGTAGAGGGGTAGGTATAGTATAGTGATGCTATTATTGGAGATGAGACAGGCTCAGCAGGTAGAGGGGTAGGTATAGTATAGTGATGCTATTATTGGGAGTGGGTATACTATAGTGATGCTATTACTGGAGGTGAGACAGGCTCAGCAGGTAAAGGGGTAGGTGTGGTATAGTGATGGTATTGTAGGTGAAACAGGCTCAGCAGGTACAGGGGTAGTTGTAATATAATGATGCTATTATTGGAGGTGAGACAGGCTCATCAGGTAGAAGGGTAGGTGTAGTGTAGTGGTGCTATTATTGGAGGTGGGACAGGCTCAGCAGGTAGAGGGGTAGGTGTAATATAATTATGCTATTAGTGGAAGTAAGACAGGCTCAACTGGTAGAGGGGTAGGTTTAGTATAGTGATACTATTATTGGAGGTGAGACAGGCTCAAGAGGTAGAGGGTTAGGTGTAATATAACTATTATTGGAGGTGAGACAGGCTCAGCAGTCAGAGGCATAGGTATAGTATAATGACACAATTATTGGAGGTGAGACAGGCTCAGCAGGCAGAGGTGTAGGTATAGTATAATGATGCAATTATTGGAAGTGAGACAGGCTCAGCAGGTTGAGGAGTAGGTTTAGTGTAGTGATGCTATTATTGGAGGTGGGACAAGCTCAACAGGTAGAGGGTTAGGTATAGTATAGTGATGCTATTACTGGAAGTGAGACAGACTCAGCAGGTAGAAGGTTAAGTGTGGTGTAGTGATGCTATTACTGGAGGTGAGACAGGCTTAGCAGGTAGAGGGGTAGGTATAGTGTAGTGATGCTATTATTGGAGGTGGGACAAGCTCAACAGGTAGAGGGTTAGGTATAGTATAGTGATGCTATTACTGGAAGTGAGACAGGCTCAGCAGGTTAAGGGGTAGGTGAATTATAGTGATGCTATTATTGCATGTGAGACAGGTTGAGGGGTAAGTGCAATATATTGATGGTTTTATTCTAAGTGAGACAGGCTCAACAGGTAGTGGGGTAGGTGTAGTGTAGTCATGCTTTTATTGTATGTGAGACAGGCTCAGCAGGTAGAAGGGAAGGTGTAGTGTAGTGATGCTTTTTTTGGAGGTGAGACAGGATCAGCAGGTAGAGGGGCAGGTATAGTATCATGATGCTATTATTGGAGGAGAGACAGGCTCAGCAGGTAGAGGTGTAAGTGTAGTATAGTGATGGTATTATTGGAGGTGAGACAGTCTCAGCAGGTACCTGGGTAGGTGTAGTGTAAGGATGATGTTATTGGAGGTGAGACAGGTTCAGCAGGTAGAGGGGTAGGTATAGTGTAGTGATGTTATTATTAGAGGTGGGACAAGCTCAGCAGGAAGAGGGGTAGGTGTAATATAATGATGCTATTATTGTAGGTGAGACAGGCTCAGCAGTTAGAGAGGTAGGTGTAGTGATGCTATTATTGGAGGTGAGACAGGCCCAACAGGTGGAGGAATAGGTGTAGTGATGCTATTATTCAAGGTGAGACATGCTCAGAATGTACAGTGGTAGGTATAATATAGTGATAATATTATTGGAGGTGAGACAGGCTCAGCAGGAAGAGGGGTAGGTGTAGTGTAGTGATGCCATTATTAGAGGTGAGACAGGCTCAGCAGGTAGAGGGGTAAGTGTAGTGTAGTGATGCTATTATTGGAGGTGAGACAGGCTCAGCAGGTAGAGGAGTAGGTATTGTATAGTTATGCTATTATTGGAGGGGAGACAGTTTCAACAAGTCGAGGGTAGGGGTAATATAATGATGCTATTTTTGGAGATGAGACAGGCTCAGCAGGTAGAGGGGTAGGTATAGAATAGTGATACTATTATTGGAGGTGTGACAGGCTCAGCAGGAAGAGGGTTAGGTGTTATATACCTATGCTATTATTGGAGGTGAGACAGGCTCAGCAGGTAGAGGGGTAGGTGTAGTATAGAGATGCCATTATTGGAGGTGAGACAGGCTCAGCAAGTAGAGGGTAGGTATAGTATAGTGATGCTATTATTGGAATTGAGATACTCACAGCAGGTAGAGGGGCATGTGTAGTACAGTGATGGTATTATTGGAAGTGAGACAGGCTCAGCAGCTAGAGGGGCAGTTGTAATATAATGATGTATTATTGGAGATGAGACAGGCTCAACAGATTGAGGGATAGGTGTAATATAATCATGCTATTATTGCAGGTGAGACAGGCTCAACAGGTTGAGGGATAGGTGTAATAAAATGATGCTATTATTGGAGGTGAGATAGACTCAACAGATAGAGGGGTAGGTGTAGTGTAGTGATGTTGTTTTTGGAGATGAGACAGGCTCAGCAGGTAGAGGGGTAGGTGTAGTATAGTGATGTCATTATTGGAGGTGAGACAGGCTCAGCAAGTAGAGGGTAGGTATAGTATAGTGATGCTATTATTGGAATTGAGATACTCACAGCAGGTAGAGGGGCATGTGTAGTACAGTGATGGTATTATTGGAAGTGAGACAGGCTCAGCAGCTAGAGGGGCAGTTGTAATATAATGATGTATTATTGGAGATGAGACAGGCTCAACAGATTGAGGGATGGGTGTAATATAATCATGCTATTATTGCAGGTGAGACAGGCTCAACAGGTAGAGGGGTAGGTGTAGTATAGCGATGCCATTATTGGAGGTGAGACAGGCTCAGCAAGTAGAGGGTAGGTATAGTATAGTGATGCTATTATTGGAATTGAGATACTCACAGCAGGTAGAGGGGCATGTGTAGTACAGTGATGGTATTATTGGAAGTGAGACAGGTTCAACAGGTAGAGGGGTAGGTGTAGTATAGTTATGCCATTATTGGAGGTGAGACAGGCTCAGCAAGTAGAGGGTAGGTATAGTATAGTGATGCTATTATTGGAATTGAGATACTCACAGCAGGTAGAGGGGCATGTGTAGTACAGTGATGGTATTATTGGAAGTGAGACAGGCTCAGCAGCTAGAGGGGCAGTTGTAATATAATGATGTATTATTGGAGATGAGACAGGCTCAACAGATTGAGGGATAGGTGTAATATAATCATGCTATTATTGCAGGTGAGACAGGCTCAACAGGTTGAGGGATAGGTGTAATAAAATGATGCTATTATTGGAGGTGAGATAGACTCAACAGATAGAGGAGTAGGTGTAGTGTAGTGATGTTGTTTTTGGAGATGAGACAGGCTCAGCAGGTAGAGGGGTAGGTGTAGTATAGTGATGTCATTATTGGAGGTGAGACAGTTTCAGCAGGTAGAGGGGTAGGTGTAGTATAGTGATGTCATTATCGGAGGTGAGACAGTTTCAGCAGGTGGAGGGTAGGTGTAATGTAGTGAAGCTATTATTATAGGGAGACAGGCTCAGCAGGTAGAGGGGTAGGTATAGTATAGTGATGCTGTTATTGGAGGTGAGACAGGCTCAGCAGGTAGAGGGGTATGTATAGTATAGTATAGTGATGCTATTATTGGTGTTGAGACAGGCTCAACAAGTAGAGGGGTAGGTATACTATAGTGATGCTATTACTGGAGATGAGACAGGCTCAGCAGGTAAAGGGGTAGGTGTAGTATAGTGATGGTATTGTAGGTGAGACAGGCTCAGCAGGTACAGGGGTAGTTGTAATATAATGATGCTACTATTGAAGGTGAGACAGGCTCATCAGGTAGAAGGGTAGGTGTAGTGTAGTGATGCTATTATTAGAGGTGAGACAGACTCAGCAGGTAGAGGGGTAGGTGTAATATAATTATGCTATTAATGGAAGTGAGACAGGCTCAACTAGTAGAGGGGTAGGTTTAGTATAGTGATACTATTATTGGAGGTGAGACAGGCTCAAGAGGTAGGGGGGTTAGGTGTAATATAATGATGCTATTATTGGTGGTGAAACAGGCTCAACAAGTAGATGGGTAGGTATACTGTACTGATGCTATTACTGGAGGTGAGACAGTCTCAGCAGATAAAGGGGTAGGTGTAGTATAGTGATAGTATTGTAGGCGAAACAGGCTCAGCAGGTACAGGGGTAGTTGTAATATAATGATGCTATTATTGGAGGTGAGACAGGCTCATCAGGTAGAAGGGTAGGTGTAGTGTAGTGGTACTATTATTGGAGGTGAAACAGGCTCAGCAGGTAGAGGGGTAGGTGTAATATAATTATGCTATTAGTGGAAGTGAGACAGGCTCAACTGGTAGAGGGGTAGGTTTAGTATACAGATGCTATTATTGGAGGTGAGACAGGCTCAGCAGGTTGAGGGGTAGGTTTAGTTTAATGATGCTATTATTGGAGGTGAGACAGGCTCAACAGGTAGAGGGTTACGTGTAGTGTAGTGATGCCATTATTGTAGGTGAGACAGGCTTAGCAGGTAGAGGAGTAGGTATAGTATAGTGATGCGATTATTGGAGGTGAGACAGGCTCAGCAGGTAGAGTGGTAGGTATAGTTTAGTGATGGTATTATTGGAGGTGAGACAGCCTCAGCAGTTAGGGGGGATAGATGTAGTATAGTGATGGTATTATTGGAGGTCAGACAGTCTTAGCGGGTAGAGGCATAGGTGTAATATAGTGATGCCATTATTAGAGGTGAGACGGGCTCAGTAGGTAGAGGTGTAGGTATAGTATAGTGATGGTATTATTGGACGTGTGACAGGCTCAGCAAGTAGAGGGGAAAGTGTAGTATAGTGATGGTATTATTGGAGGTGGAACAGGTTCAGCAGGTAGAGCGGTACGTGTAATATAATGATGGTATTATTGGAGGTGAGACAGGCTCAACTGTTAGAAAGGTAGATGCAGTGTAGTGGTGCTATTATTGGAGGTGAGACAGGCTCAGCAGGTAGAGGGGTAGGTTTAGTGTAGGGATGATATTATTGGAAGTGAGATAGGCTCAGCAGGTAGAAGGGTAGGTATAGTGTATGATGCTATTATTAGAGGTGGGACAGGCTTAGCAAGATGAGAGGTAGGTGTAATATAATGATGCTATTATTGAAGGTGAGACAGGCTCAGCATTTAGAGGGGGTAGGTATAGTATAGTGATGCTGTTATTGGAGGTGAGACAGGTTCAGCAGGAAGAGGGGTAGGTGTAGTGTAGTCATGCTATTATTAGAGGTGAGGCAGGCACAGCAGGTAGAGGGGTAAGTGTAGTGTAGTGATGTTACTATTGGGGATGAGACAGGCACGGCAGGTAGAGGGGTAGGTATAGAATAGTGATACTATTATTGGAGGTGTGACAGGCTCAGCAGGAAGATGGTTAGGTGCTGTATACCTATGCTATTATTGGAGGTAAGACAGGCTCAGCAGGTTGAGGGGTAAGTTTAGTATAATAATGCTATTATTGGAGGTGAGACAGGCTCAACAGGTAGAGGGGGAGGTGTAGTATAGTGATGCTATTACTGGAGGTGAGACAGGCTCAGCAGGTAGAGGGTAGGTATAGCATAATGTTGCTATTACTGGAGTTGAGACAGGCTCAACAGGTAGAGAGGCAGGTGTAATATAATGATGCTATTACTGGAGGTGCGACTGGTTCAACAGATACAGGGGTAGGTGTAGTGTAATTATGTTGTTATTGGAGATGAGGGGGAGGTGTAGTATAATGATGCTATTATTGGAGGTGAGACAGGCTTAACAGATTGAGGGATAGGTGTAATATAATGATGCTATTATTGCAGGTGAGACAGGCTCAGCAGGTTGAACGATAGGTGTAATATAATGATGCTATTACTGGAGGTGAGGCAGGCTCAACAGATACAGGGGTAGGTGTAGTGTAGTGTAGTGATGTCATTACTGGAGATGAGACAGGCTCAGCAGGTAGAGGAGTAGATGTAGCATAGTGATGCTATTATTTGAGGTGAGCCAGGCTCAGCAGGTAGAGGAGTAGATGTAGTATAGTGATGCTATTATTTGAGGTGAGACAGGCTCAGCAGGTAGAGGGGTAGGTGTAGTATAGTGATGCCATTATTGGAGGTGAGACAGGTTCAGCAGGTGGAGGGTAGGTGTAGTGTAGTAATGCTATTATATGGAGACGGGCTCAGCAGGTAGAGGGGTAGGTATAGTATAGTGATGCTATTAATGGAAGTGAGACAGGCTCAGCAGGTAGAAGGGTAGGTGTAGTATAGTGATGGTATTGCAGGTGAAACAGGCTCAGCAGGTACAGGAGTAGTTTGTAATATAATGATGCTATTATTGGAGGTGAGGCAGGCTCAGCAGGTAGAGGGGTAGGTGTAATATAATTATGCTATTACTGGAGGTGAGACAGGCTTAGCAGGTAGAGGGGTAGGTATAGTGTAGTGTTGCTTTTATTGGAGGTGGGACAGGCTCAGCAGCGTAGAGGGGTAGGTATAATATAGTGATACAATTATTGGAGGGGAGACAGCCTCAACAGGTAGAGGGTTATGTGTAACATAATGATGCTATTATTGGAGGTGAGACAGGTTCAACAGGTAGAGGGGTAGGTGTAGTGTAGTGGTATTATTATTGGAGGTGAGAAAGGCTCAGCAGGAATAGGGGTAGGTGTAATATAATCATGCTATTACTGGAAGTGAGACAGGCTCAACAGGTAGAGGATTAGGTGTAGTGTAGTGATGCTATTATTGGAGGTGAGACAGGCTCAGCAGGTAGAGGGGTAGGTGTAGTATACTGATGCTATTATTGGAGGTGAGACAGGCTCAGCAGGTTGAGGCGTAGGTGTAATATAATGATGCTATTATTGGAAGTGAGACAGGCTCAGCAGGTAGAGGGGTAGGTATAGTATAGTGATGCTATTATTGGAGGTGAGACAGGCTCAGCAGGTAGAGGGGTAGGTGTAATATACTTATGCTATTACTGGAGGTGAGACAGGCTCAACAGGTAGAGAGTTGTGTGTAGTGTAGTGATGATATTATTGGAAGTGAGTCAGGCTTAGCAGGTGGAGAGGTAGTTATAGTGTAGTGATGCTATTAATGGAGATGGGACACACTTAACAGGTAGATGGTTAGGTATAGTGTAGTGAAGCGATTATTGGAAGTGAGACAGTCTCAGCAGGTAGAGCGGTAGGTATAGTTTAGTGATGGTATTATTGGAGGTGGGACAGCCTCAGCAGTTAGGGGGATAGGTGTAGTATAGTGATGCTATTATTGGAGGTCAGATAGGCTCAGTGGGTAGAGGGGTAGGTGTAATATAGTGATGCCATTATTAGAGGTGAGAGGCTCAGCAGGTATAGGGGTAGGTGTAGTGTATTGATGCTATTACTGGATGCGAGACAGACTTAGCAGGTAGATATAGTATATGGATGCTATTACTGCAGGTGAGACAGGCTCAGCAGGTAGACGGGTAGGTATAGTATAGTGATGCTATTATTAGAGGTGAGACAGGCTCAACAGGTAGAGGGATAGGTGTAGTATAATGATGCTATTATTAGAGGTGAGACAGGCTCAACAGGTTGAGGGGTAGGTGTAGTATAGTGATGCTATTACTGTAAGATTTGAATAATGCATAACACACATTACACAATCGCATGAATTTGGTTCAGTTTTTTGTTTTGTGTTTTTTCCATTGGTTTGTTGTTTTTCTGTGATTATTTTATTTTTTTCTACATGATTATCTATGTGAAAGTTGTTGAGGTGTTAGCTGTCACTCCTACACAGTCCCCAAACTTGCCCCTCTTCAGGTTGGTGAAGGTCACCTTGTGGAGCTTGACCTGAAGGGCTCACTGATGGTATTTATGACCTTATCTCAGGAGGGGTGAGAGAAGGTTCCTTGTTTGGAAATCGCGCAAAGTATCTCCTGGGTAACCTGTTGAAAAGTGCAGAAGTTAGTGTAGATTAAGGTGGAACAGTGGCTGGATGCCCACACTGACCACCTAGAGCATCTCCTTTTGTAACGGAGTCACACAGCTGATTGGTCCAGTCCATTAGGCCTCCATAGGCAGTGGCCACTCATGTCAGCCACAGATGAAACTGACTTCTGAATGGGGTCTCTTATCGACTGCTCAGGCTGGCTGCCATCAACCCTTCTTATCTACCATCTTTGTGAGTATTTTCCCATGGTGTGTGTGCAATCCTCCCCATCACCAGCTTTCCACCATCAATCACTGCACATCCCTCTAGTATCACCCCTATTATTTGTCACTACTGCCCCTGTCCATCTTTGACTGGATTCTATGCTTTTGTCTAAACCTGCTCCCTTTCTTCCATATAGTCTCCACCTTACCTGCAGTTTCCTCTTGCTACTTTCCTCTGCTACCGGTGTTCTTAACAAAATGGCTACATGCAGTCTTCTTCCTCTGCCTCTCTTCCCTTGTATGTTTCTCAATTGGCTCTTCCTCATATCGGCCTGTACAATCTCCTTCTTTTCAACCCACGTATAGGTTCATAGGTGTGTAGTAGGCTAATGGCCCTGGAGCCTTTACAAGCCTAGCCCATAGGATTACCCTGGCATCATGCCACCCAACCTTAGTTTCTAGTTCCTCTGTCGAGTAGAACCACTGGAGTGATCCCCGAGGTGAATTTCCTATTTCCCATCCACTCATCAAGATTTCTCTTGAAGAGGGCCAGTGAGGTGCTCTGTTTGACATGTATGGGAAGTCTATTCCATAGCATGAGCAGTCTCTGGGTTATGAACCTGTCCCTCCAGCATGCTCTGTTGATTGTGATAATGAGGTTGAGGTCTCTGGAGCATGTGGTGTGGAGGGATTGGGATTTCTTTAGATGTAGCATTTCTAACAGAGCTGGGTCAGACATGGCTTTGTAAGTCAAGCAGAGATCGCCTCTAAGTAGGCGATATGAGAGAGAGAATAGTTGGAGTTTTTTGAGCCTGTTTATACATGTTAAGTGTTTAAGGCCTAGGATCCTCTTTCTGAGGTACTTTTGCGGCCTCTCCAGTTGTTGCAGGTGTCTAGTGAGGTACATACCAAATGAGGCACTGTACTCGATGATTGGCCTAATGAGGGAAGAGTAGAGAGAGACAATAACCTCTTTCTTCCTGGAAGCAAAACCCTTAGTAATGAGATGTGCCACACAGAAGGACTTTGTGACCACAGTGATAGTGTGGTGGTCAAAAGAGAGGTTGCTGTCAACCTGTGTTTCCAGATCTTTTATAACGTCTTCTGTGTTCAGTGGACTACCATCGATGTGGTAGTTCATGGGAACTGGGTTTTTCCCAAAGGGGATAATGACAATTTTTCAGCACTGAGCTTAAGGCCATGGTTCTGACACCAGTCGTTGGTCTCAGTGAGGCCTTTCTGTAGGATGTCAACATCATTTGGGGAGTTAATAATGGCTCCCAACTTTCAATCGTCTGCGAACTTTGTCAGCCAGAATACCTTCATATTGGCCTGGACTTCTGCAAAGTAGATACCAAACAGGAGAGGACACAGGACGGATCCCTGTGAGACTCCACTCATGACTGGTCGGCAGTCTGACTTGGAGTCAGCTACTTTCACACTGTGGGTTCTATCTGTGAGCCAGTTTGCAACACACCTAATGATATAGGGGTTGATGCCTAACTTAGTGAGTTTTTCTATGATTCTTGAGTGAAGAATGGTATCAAAGGCTTTGGCCAGATCAAGGTAGGCTCTATGAACCACCTTGTCTTCATCCATAGCTCCGGTAACTGACTCAAAGAAGTTGACCAAGTTTAGCAGGCATTATCTACCCTTCACAAAACCAATCTGTGTGGGATCCAGAGTTTGGAGATACCCTATATCCTTGTTTATTAGGTCCATGATGATGCATTCCATAGCTTTGCATATCAGACTTGTCAGGCTAATGGGGCAATAATTCTCAGGGTCTGTAGTCGCTCCTCCTTTGTGGAGAGGGATAACTGTAGCAGTGCACCATTTAAGGACAAAGCCTGAGGTGAGGCTGTGATTGAACAGAGCACACAGGTGAGGTGCCAGCTCACTCTGTAGTTCATGTAAAACACAGCCAGGGATATTGTCAGGTCCCATAGAATCTGTACTCTTGGCCTTGGACAGTGCTGTTTTAACCTGTGCAGCAGTAATACTGTGTGCCTGGCAATCTACTGGTATTGTGATTGGTCCTTTGGGGAGGGTAAAGTTGGCACTGAATCTGTTGGCCAGCATACTGGCAATATCTGTTGGCTCAGTACAGGAGGTACCATTGTGCAGTAGCTCAGAGCAACTCTGGGTATTGCCGTGGAGGTTCTTTACATAACTATAGAAGGCCTTGTGGTTGTCTTTACTATCTGCTGCAATTCTGTTTTCATAGCTAGCTTTAGAGGATTTGATGAGGGATCTCAACTTTTTGTTGAGGCTGATAAGGGAATTTTTCCAGTCTTGGGACTTCATCTTATTCCACATCAGTTTCCTCCTCCTGTTGTAGAATTTGTTTATGGCTGGGGACCACCAAATTGGCTTCCTTTTTTTGGAGGAGAGTGTCTTAGAAATTGGGTATGGCGAGATCCATGCATTTGAGTACGTGTTGGTACAGTGCATTGGTTTATGATTCGGCGGTCATGCAACTATTCTCCATTTGCATGGGTGCCATGAAGTTAGCCACCTCTGTTGTTAGGAGCCCAAGGTTAGCTTTGGTGAAGTTTTTCATGGTGGTTACCTTTGCGGGGGATGTATTTCCAAGGTGATTAGTTTGTGGTCAGATCTAACCAGGGAGGAGTTGACTATTGGTGTAGAGCAACTGTCTCCCATGTTAGTAATGACCAGGTCAAGGATATTGCACCACTAGTGGGGTAATAATGAGCTGGTCCAGCGCATTGGAATTAATGAATTCCAGGAAACATTGGGCAAGTGTATTGGTACATGAGTAGTTTTCCCAGTTAATGGAGGGGTAGTTGAAGTCGCCCAGTATAAGAGTGTTAGGTTGGACCCTAATATTCTCCAGGGTGCTTAGGAACGTGGAATGAGTGTCTTGGGACATGGTTGGGGACCTATAACAGGCTACAACCTGAATCGTTGTCTTGCCTAGTGTTAGCTGCACCTGAGCTATCTCTGATGCGTTATGTTGGGCTACCAGTCCAGAGATGTGTGCATCCTTTATGAATATGGAAACACCACCACTTTTAGAGCTTCAGTCCAAGTTCTGGGGCTGAAAGGTGTGGAATGAGTTATAGCCTGGTAGTGCAGGGGTGCTTTCTGCTGCCTTGAACCAGGTCTCTGTTACAGGACAAATGTCAATGTTCTCCATTTTAAGGAGTGCTTCGAGTGAGTGCATTTTGAGATTTAGACTTCTAGCACTGAGCAGCATGACCCTCAGATTCCATTTGTTTGTAACTGTTATGGTGGTAATTTGTTCTTTGGAAGACAGCCTAAAAAAGGCATTATAGGGGTGGCAAGAGCCTTGGCCAGTATCCAGAAGCCCAGGGGTGACAGATGCAGGCCATCTCTGGCAAAGCATCGAGGTCAGTCAATCATGTCATCCCAAGCAGACAGATAGTGGCTCCCCTTAGAATGACACCAGAAACTTAGCCATTTGTTGAAATCAATCATTTTCTGCTTGTATTGTGGTATCATTGTGGGTGATGGTAGGATGCTGCTCAGGACTAGGGTCATACCCGCCTGGGCTACATAATCCGAGAGCTCCTCCATGTCTCTTTTCATGTAGTCCAGGGAGGTACGTCTCAGGTCATTCACACCCACATGTACAATGACAGAGTCAGATTTGTGCCTGTTGTTGAGGGACCTGAGTGCTTTTGTTATATGGCAGATCCTGGCACCTGACAGGCAGCTAACTGTTACTTTCTCCTTATTCAGCCTAGTGAGTGGGACATCAGAGTGCATCACTATTGAGTCACTTATGACTAATGTGCTGGGCATGCTGTTTTACCTTAGGGACTTTGGTTGAGTGACACACTGTTTAGGAGAGTTATGTGTCTTGTGATTAGTGTTGTGTTGTGGTGGTCGAGTGCATTTCTGCCTTGGAGGTCTCTGCTGTTTGGGTAGATTTTTATTGAGCCTCTGCAAAGGTGGGTGTGTGGTTTGTGTTTTTATGTGAAGGCAGTGCTGGTGTATGTTCTGGAGGGCTGTGTTCCATGTGGTGTGGTGCAAGTGTTGGCCTTTTCCTCTTGATCAGCTATTCCGGTCTTGGCTGGAGAGTGCTTGGCTTCCAGTTTGGATCTATAATTGCATCTCTCGCAAGTCTGAGTGTTGGGAGGTAAGAAGAGAGGGTTGTCAGTGTACATGAAGCAGTTGCTACATTGACTCAGGATGCCCAAGTTCACCAGGTTAATAGAGAAAGCACAGGGAACTGACCTTTAGACATGCCTGGAGGGGTGGGCATTAATAATAAGTATTGGAACTATTTCTTTGTAGAATGTTTAGTGCTGGTAGCACTTTTGTGTGCTACAATAATTGCTACAAGAAGTCTGGTATGGTAAAGTACTAGACTAATAAGCTAGTAAAAGTGCAGGAGAGGAGAGAACTAGCAGATCTAAGGGAAAAACTGAAGCACAGACTTTGGCACCTCTCAGAAGCTTACAAACAGTCCTGAATACAAATCTGTATCTGGACTAGACAGAGTTCTTGGCACTTGGTTCTGGTGTCCTCGTATGGAACATCCATAAGGTTGGAAACATTACCTACCTGTTGCTTTCCCTTGTGTCATGTGACCATTCAGTGCATTCTAGCAACATGGTTATTGTTATTGCTATTGTAGGTTCATAGGTTCATATAGGTTGTCAGTCGGGAGACTATTACAAGAGTAGTCAATAACAAGAGATCAGAATCAAACCCTGTACCTTGTATCTGTGAAGTTAAGACCTTAACTATCATGCCAACTCTCCTCCTAAAGATTATATCACTCCAGAGGGACTTGGCCCTCACAATCCCTGGCTTAGGAGGCCAATGCCTACTCTGTTAGGACACTGGGACCAGATAAAAATCAAATAATTCAAGGATTATACTTAATTAACATGCCTCATGTGATGATGCTCCTATTTACTACCATCAAGTTCCTTCCTGTACATCAATCATAACTGCTCTTGTGCAGAGGTAGTTATTAGGTGTGCAGTCCATAGGACCACTGAGGAGCATAGCTAAAATTCCTAATTGTCTCAAAGCACTGTCTGATTAAGTGATTCACTTAAGGTTATATAATAATCAAACCTTGTACATAGGAACTACAGCATACAACCTTAACCCTTTGCACCCACTGCCAGATTGCTCTTACCAAGGCTGTGAAGATCTACTGAGCAACTCTGTGCTTGGCATGATGCTGCTATGCCAGCTCTTATACATGCCCAATCAGTGTTGAGCAACATCACATTAAATTCATAATGCTATTTACTGATGTGCAGTGGCATTATGCATTTGTCTGCATAATCCCCTTGATGTTCTCTCTAAAGCCTAATGGCACTTCTTACTTTATTTCCTCTATACACATAAGTTGCCATGGACTAAACCACGCAACTGTTATTTGAAAAAAATAGTCTTGCCTCTTTGGAAAAAAACTTGGATTGATTTACTAACAACTTCTAGCTATGATCTAATAAATGATTTGGATAATTAATTTTCACTGTATCATCTCTGCCTGCACAAAGCTATTCCATAGGTTCTACAATCTACATCCAGTTTTAAATTGTCCTTTCTGCTAAAATTTTAATAAAAAATATCTAAAAAACTTTCTATAAATATTTCCTTAATCACTAAATATGGATTGGTACATGGAAAACATTCATGTTTTTCTTCAACTCAACACTGTACCATGGTTGTCAGCTCTAGTTAAGGAATTGTTTCATCACATATCTGTCGATCCTGAGATGTTAAACCACAGTCAGTTATTTTCTGTACACTTGCCTTCAGTACTTTACTGGACAGGAAATGTTTGACAGACAGAAAGAATTGCTCATCTGAATAATTATAATAATAGGAATGAATCCTACTAAATAATCCATCTTCCTCACAGCCTGAAGCTGGTTTTTAAGGACATTTACCCATATCTGTTTACATCATCCATCAGTTTAGAAAAGTATCCTTCTGGACAGTTTCCCATTCTTATCTCATAGAAGTAACACTGTTCAGAAACCATTATTATTTGTCAGAAGTACAAATGGTTCCTAGATGCTACTCACAAAGCTGTGCTGCATTTTTATATTTTATGGTTATTCCAATTAAACACCAATACAAATGTTTAGCATGCTGAGTAAAACTCAATTAAATCCATATAGAAATTTCACATTCCTAAAAACATCTCAAAGCTATTCCATAGATTCATACATGCAATTGTAGGATTAATTTAATCCTTTCAGCTTCTACAGTTTGTTTCTAAATGATTAATACCAGAACCCAAAACTTTAGTTTGGGCAGTCTGAGCTTTTTGAGGGTTTAATGTCAAACCAATGATTCAATAACTTTTAAGTATGTCTTCTAAAAACACTTTATGTCCATCTATTCTTCTAGTTAGAAACAAAAGTGTTATCGACATACTGAATTACATTTTCTGAATACTGAACTCCCTCTAAGATCTGGAGTAACGCCTGATAAAATAGAGCTGGTGAAGAATAACAACATTGAGGTAACATTGTCTATATGCCTTTCCATCAGACATGAAAGCAAATTTATTTGATGAATCTCTGTGCATCAGTAGTGGACAAGACCCATTAGAAAAGTCCAAAACCCTGTTCTTAGCAACTGTTTACAAAACTCCTGAAAAATTCTTGCTGCTAGAGTCAGTGCTGAAGTCATTTATTTAGCACCTGATATTTACTGGCTTACCTTCAAGTCTCATTTGGTTCCTCTATAGGACACATTAGGGAATTAACTTTGGAATTTTTTTTAAACCCCTGTTCCTTTAATTCCCTTATAGTAGTTCATATATCTTCTCATACTTATTTCGGAAACAAGTATTCTTTTGCTGATGGGGAATTAGGTACTGCAATGACCACTTCTACCCCCCACACCCTACCCTACTACAGTCTGCACTCCAACATGCCTTGTTCTTGGAAGATGCCATATTTCAGAAATCTTTGAAACACCAACATTAATCTTAAGCCGTGATTTTCTAACACATTATTAAATAATGCTTTAAAATCTAGGGAATGACCCTTTGACTTTTTTTGTAAAATACTTTATGCTAATATATAATTCGATTTTGCTTAGAAATGGTTTTGCAATAAAATGTGTTCATGGGTTTTATCATTCCACAATGGTTCCTTTATTATTATTATACCTGAACCTACTTTAACAGAACTACTGTCATTCCTACTTGTAAAATAATGACCACTTTTCTCCTGAATTTTTAAAACATCTCCCCTTTACCCCAGCCCACGGGTTAATCTGCCAAAGAAATAGTGGCTCCTATCCACTATCCCTGAATTTTAACTATTACTTTCAATCTCTTCTTTTGATAAGAACATACTGTAGTCAGTGGAATTATCCCACTTAGCAATGCATTCCCCACATCAATATTATTTATTTTATTTTATTTACATTTGTTGACCGGGCTAGTCTAACTGGATACATGTCCATTTTCAGTAGAGGCCCGGGGAGAAAAGCTCTAAGCATAGGCAGAAAAACATTATTATATATTTATATAAAAAAGCTATTATCAAGTACAGATAACAACAGTATTGAAATATTTGTGAGAGAAAAAAACAAAAATATTCCCTTCTGAAAGAGTAATACATTTAAAAAAAAATTATAACAATTTTTTTTTTTTTTAGGTAGGAAACATACTACAGTTAGTACAGGTAGGAAACATACTACAGCAAAAAGGACATTGTAAATATGAGCAATATAGTACACTGGAGAGGTGGAGTAGAAGGGAGAGCAGGAATGAGTAAGTGGGAAATCAGTCAGGGTTCGTGCAGGGGCAAAGCCAGTGAGTTTTAAAATGTACTTTGAGATGTTTTTTTAAAAAGATGTGTGGAAGAGAGAGGAGACAGTTCATTTGGAAGCTGGTTCCAGGCTTTACCTACTGTGTTAGTGAAAAGTGAGTCTCCAGCTTTGTTTTTAGATTTAATAGTGGAAACTAGAAGCTTACTGGCTGAGCGAAGAGTTGTAAGGTTTTTGTAAGGGGTAGGCAGATTAGTGAGAATTGGGGTATTATTAGGGTGGAAAAGTATCTTTTGGGTTATAGTAAGTTGATGACAGAGTAGTTGGTGCTGCAGTTCTAACCATCCCAATTGTTTGAGGTTGAGACAGTGGTGGGTTCTAAAAGGGTTGCCAGTAGCAAATCTGGCAATATTATTATAGCTAGTGGCAAGTTTGTTAAGGTTGTTTTTAGAAAGGTTGGTATAAATGGCAGAAGCATAGAACAGGGGAGAGATCAGATGAGTCTGGGCTATAGTGGTTCTGGCTGTTGGTGTAAGGAAGGGTTTGATTCTATACAGGAAACCTATTTTTTTGTTGATAGATTTTATAGTAGTGTTGATGTGATCGTCATAACTAAGGTTGTTGTCTATGGTTATGCCCAGGAGACGGGTTGTGGCATCAGGGGATATGGTGGTTCCATTGTTAGAGGTTATAGTGAAGAGAAATTGTGGTGATTTTAAAGTAGGAGTAAAGAGTAATCATTTTGTTTTTTTGAGGTTCAGGAGGAGGCAGTGTTGCATTTATTACTACTTACCACAGTAAGCCCAGTGACCCCCCTACTCATTTTACAGGCTCTACGTGGCTCATTTTTCAGTTTTATTTAATCTTTCATCATGACTCACTTATCTTAGTCTCCACTCAAGACTTATTTTCAAACATTTTTATCCCCCTAAGTCTTCCTCCTTACCTTTACACTTACTAGCTATATGACATAATTTTTGACAATGCAGTTTATTAGTTTTCCATTCTCTTTCCTTAACACTGCAATGTGCTTTTCATTTTAGCCTTGTCTGTGCTGTTTTATTATCAGTCACCAATCATATAAAGCCACACTGTCACTATATGATTACCAAATTCAGAAATATAAGAATTGCCTTATTTGCATCAGTTATACCTGACAAAATATATATAAATGCATTAAATGTAGAGATAAGAACATTAATAAAGCTTTGTTCTTTACAAAGTAACATGGTAAACTACTGACTAATTCACTGGGGTGACTACCCCATAATTTTGAATGATCACTTTGTATTTTCTTAGTTTGTATAAGGTAGAATCATAACCTAGTAGTAAATTATCTAAACTTATTCACATTGTATAATTTTGTATATTCTTAACTTGTTAAGTAGTAGTTTAAATTTTTCTGCCCTTCTGCAAGTAACTGACTCAGAGACATTTGCATGTCCTCCTCTCACGTTTGTAAAGAAGAAAAGATGATATACCCCTGGGTGTTGTTAAGCAATCCAGATTACAGCAATCCTTATTAGTTAATCCAGAACTGATCTCACTTTTCCAATGCATCTGACAAATTGTTCAGTTTCTGAATTCCTAAATCAAATGGTTTCTGTGCATCAGTTCTCTTCCCTGTCACTGTAACTCCCATATGATGCTGATCTGTGTTGAAATAATTTCTGTGCTATAAACTTGCACTCCACTGTGGTGTTTGTGGGATGGAACTACATGATTTACAATATTCTACACTATTTTACAGTTTGAGGCAACTCTCTTTTGCGGCACTGGGTTCTTAGAATCTGACCCATAGTCTGATAACAGCCTTAAGCCACTTATAAAAAATATTTTTAGTCACTTTTCATAAAACAATATTACTAACAAAGTTAAAAACAGAGTACAGCAAACTCAGTTACCCGGCACCCACGGGGATTGGTAGATGCCGGATAACTGTAGTTTCTGGTTCCTTGAGAGTTACTATTAAAAACAGGCCTGACTAATACTGTACCCTATACTATTTGTTTGGTTTGACTTGCTCTTAGGTTGGGGAGAGAGGGAATGTATTCCTATCTTCCTTTTTAAAACACTAAAAATATAAGGTATGTTTCTGCAGGGGAAAACAGAAAGTGCAACACATGAAAATTGTACTGTACTTCTTCGATTTTTTTTTTTTGGTTGATTGAGAGTTCTGGTTTCTTGAGGTCCAGTTAACTGAGAGTTTACTGTACAGAAAATGCACACTTAATTAAATAGATAAGCAATACACTTTCACAAAGGGAATTTTTCAGTCTTAGTTAAATAGATAAGCAATACACTTTCACAAAGGGAACTTTTTTTAGAAATAGAAATGGAAGTTTAATTGCTCTTAACAAATGAAGAGATTTAATTATGTGGAATTTTTTTTGAGAAAGTCCAAAGATGAAATTTCAGCAACAGCACCATTCCTAAGAGAAGATGAAAACCTGGACTGCACATATAAACTTCATAAAATATGGAAGCAATATGTAATAGATATTATTGGATATTTTATTTAGCTTTCAGGACCAGAGAGAAACAAGGAAATTACAGAAGTATTATGTAAAATGCTCAGTGTACATTTTACACATGTACAGTTGTTACTATGATCATTTCTACAACGCCACAGAATCAGTCTGGTGAATAGTGAAAATAGATATTATACCATGATTGCAAACAATTCCAAGAGTGTGAACATTCGTAGATAGCTAATAGAGAGTATCAGTCTAGTGGGACTGAAAAAGGAAGACATATTATTGTTCTACGGTTTTCTGCTTTATCTGCTTTTGTATTAGCAGCTGATTTATGAGGATTCCTTCTAGAACAACACATTAGTGTTCATGGTTTGCATGTGCTGGTTGCAGCTGCTAATGCAAATAAATTATGCTGATTTTCATGTTCAGATGAATCACAAGGTCACCTCTGTACACTAGTCACAGTTGTTAGATGGGACTGCATTTTAACTCACCTTGTTCTTAGCCTGACAGATTATTAAATGTCTTTGCTTAACAGCAAATTACACTGTGAAATTATGTCTGAATATATATTTTTGTTATAGAAACTATATGGCAACTTCCAAAATCTGAAAAAAATGTAGTTTACTTTTGCACTGTTGCAAAATTTGGCATAAGTCATGTTTTGCAGAACACTTTATTTACAGGAAGGAATTTAAATGACATGCCTCTATGTGTAAAGTAAGTTTCCCTTTAATCTCCCATCCAGTGTAACATGCTTCACGAAGATTTTAACATGTAGATTGCCTGGCTTTATATCATTTCAGTGCAATCACTTCTTTTAACAGCCACTGTCTTGCTGTTAAAGTCAAAGCAGCAGTACAATAAAATGTATTTAAAAGTGGTTTAACAATATTTATAAAAACACAAAATTAATAATGCTCTGAGGTTTTATATGCTGCATATTATAAATCTGCATCACTCTACATAAGTTCTTAAAAGTTATTTTTGTGTAAAAATGAATCAGCATAACTATTCCTTGAAAAACTATTTTGAAATATAATACAGTTCTAAAGTTTGGCAGAAAATACTCCCACATAATCTGGAAAGACAGAGTATGTTAATTAGGAAATAAACAGGGTGCTAAAACCCATAAAATCGTATGGTCTTGTACTAACTGTACATAAAAGATTGATCCCTTGACTTCCAGAAGAAATGTATTCAGATCCCCTATATGGTGTATTACTTTCAACAGCATACTCCACTGCTATTAGTGTCTAAAGTAATACAGGATGTCACTGACAACAAAACAGCAGTTCCCCAGATTCATAAACATAATGCACCAAAGTGTGCAAGCATATTGCACAGCACATTTAATACAGCACCTGTCCAAAAGACTTGCCTGTTTTTTGAATGGTGCACAGAAGTACATGGGACACCACTATGCACCAGATGGAGAACAGTGCTGCATAGCATGACAGCACTATGCAGAACACTGACAACAGCAGGATGGTAGTTAAGGCATATAATATACATTAAGTAACTACATGGCATATTATTCCTTACTAAGTTGCTGTTTTCAGTTGTGCTATATTTGGGCATCACACCTTGACTGATTCATAATAAAAATGTCATTCACTAGGCATGATGTCATAGCCCGTGCATTACAATATTATATTAATGAAGGGATATGTTGCTGGGGGACTTTCTGTTGACAGCAGCATACAGTGCCACCTGGTCTGATTCCTAAAGACTTTCTCTCAGTGTAAGTGACCCCTTACACTGAGAAGAGGTCTTTGGGAATCTGCACCCTCCCCCATGTAAGCCTGTTTATAGCTAGACCTTATAATGAAGTTAGTCACTGACATTGAGAGCAAGCCTTTTGGAGTCAGGGCAGACTTACAATGACAGCAACTCTCTTGGAATTTGGCCCACTCTGTCGGAGTGAGGACAGATGTGGTTGTAGTAGCCAGTTGTTTGTATCACAGGGAACTCTGCTGCCAATAGGGTTTTTTTATCAAAGTTGTTTATTAATACAGTCTGCGCTAAATAGCTGCTCAGCACTGTTATGTGGGTAATGCGTTAACAGGGAAAGGAAATCTGTACTCACATTCAGTACATTATCTGCAGGTATGGAGCTGGAGTCCTGTAAGTTGCCCTACTGAAACTAGCCAGTACTCACATGGTATAACTTTTGTGACTCACATACAGGGTTGGAGTCAGATGCATATATGTACTCTGTGTATGTACCATGCCTACACAATGGGATAAGACTGTATACTGTGGTCTTACCTTATTGTGTCTCTTCCTTTATGAATCTCATAGGGCTTTGGTATTCCATTCAGTTTACAATCAAAATGTGGAAAATCAGTTTGCTGAAAACATGTTGGTCAAGTGTGTGTTTTGCCAACGCCCGTAATGTCAAAATGAAAATATATGACTTCATATTAGCGAATGGGAGTACACACTTGCTAATATAAAGTCGACATTTTGAATTGAAATTGTGGTACAGTGCAAAATGCTCCCTTTTCCTCACTGTAGTGCAATTTTGGAGTTGGTATATTTAACATGCAGGGGGTATGGAGGGGGCAGGACTTGCCCCCTACAAAAACATTAACAATACCACAGACTTTCGACTTTGGAACCTCTGATGTTTGAATGTCGATTGCCATGGTTACCATTTCTGACATTTTTGGTAATTTGGTATTACCAAAGTCAATAAGTCAGTCATTTGTTGAAAACTGTTTTCAGTTTCAACATTTTCATAGTAAACAGAGTTATGTACTTACCATAACTTGGCTCAAGCTCCTCCCTGTCCCATAATCCTCTGCTACCCTCTAACCATCAGATCAAGTTTGATGACATAGTCACTATCACTGTGACCAAAAAGTAGAAAGGAAAGAGTACTAGACACCACTACACTCCAGATTCCTCAGATGATCTAACAAGTAAGGGGGGATGGCTGGAGGGAAATGTGAGGAATAATGACATAGGATAACACAGATGCCAAGTTATAGTAAGTACATAACTTTTTATCTAATGTTATCCATGTCATTATTCAGAGTCCTCAGATACTATTTACCCTGGGTGGCCTCAAGGAAGAACATGTCGAAGCACTGTGGAACCAAAGGAAGCACTGTTCCTGGAAACCAAATCCAGCTTATAATGTGATATAAAGGTGTGAGGATTAGACCAAGTGGCAGCAGCACAAATATCAATAGAGAATCTGGCTATGAAGGCTGAGGAAGTAGCCACCGACCTAGTAGAATGAGCTCTAACCTTTCCAGGAACTTCAACATGCTTGTTGGTGTAGACTGTGGAGATACAGCTGGAGACCCATTTAGAGATAGTCACCTTAGAAACGGGAAGGCCACATCTATTTGGGAAAAAGGCACAAAGAGCTGGTCTGATTTCCAAAACTCCTTAGTCCTATGCTGATAAAATCGCACTTGCCTGTGTACATCCAAGGTATGCAGAATGTACTCTCCTTTATTGGAATAACTGGGAAATAAAACTGGTAACTGGATAGACTGATTCAGACTGGATTCAGTGGAAACCTTGGGTAAAAAGGATGGGTTTATTCCAAGAGACACTATATCTTTATGAAAGACCATATACAGGGAAGCAATTGAAAGGGCTTGCAGCTCAGACTCCCTCTTAGCTGACGTTATGGCCACTAGGAAGGCCATTTTCCATGACAAGAATTTGAAATTCCACAAAATTACAGGTTCAAATGGGCTCTGAGTCAAAGATTGCAGCACTAATGTTAGATCCTAAGGAGGTGAGGGATCCTTAATGGGCAGTCTTAGAAGGGAAACACCATTCATGAAGGCTTTACAGAGTTTGGAAGAGAACGTATGTTCACCACTCTCATGAAAATTGCAAATCGCAGCCAAATGAAGCTTTACAGCAGAAAAACTTGCCCCTTTCTGAAAAAGTGAGGACAAGAACAAGAGAATATCTGGCACAGAAGCAGAAAAAGGGCCCAAATTCCTGCTCTTAGCCCAAATAGAAAACCTTTTCCATTTGTTACTATAAACTTTTCTGGTGGAAGGTTTTTGGGAGGCTAGAATAATATTCTTGATGGTGGAAGCTAGCCTGGATTGCTTCAAAATCTCTGGAATAGGAGAAACCATATGTTAAGATGAAGGGTCTGAAAACTAGAAAGAGGGAGCCCTGAAGGATAGGAGATCAGATCCTGAAAGGGATACATTATCCAAGGAGGATACTTTAGATGAGACCTTAGGAAGGGAAACCATGGCTGACGAGTCCAGAAAGGGGCAATGAGGATTAGAGATGTCCTCTGGCATTGTGCTTTCTGAAAAACTTTGGGGATAAGAGGAACAGGAGATTGAGCATAGAGCAGACCTGGAGGTCAATTGTGGACTAGAGCATCCATCCGTGACTCACTGGATGGGGGGGATCAGGGAGACGCACATGCTGCATTTGTTGCTGGTAGAGGAGACAAAGAGATCATGGCATGGTTGACCCCAATGATCAAAGAGCTGCTTTGCCACCATCAGATTGAGGGACCACTCATGAGGACTCAGTATGGTTCTGCTGAGATTGTCGGCCAACATGTTGGCGTCCCTGGGTATATATGTTGCAAGAAGAAAGCTCCTTGAGGACATCACTCATTCCCACACTCTCATGGCCTCTCTGCACAATGGATAAGATCATGTTCCCCCTGTTTGTTGATATACCAGACCATTTCCATGTTATTAGGACTGCTCTCATCTCTAAAATGTTTATGTGCAATTTGGTTTCTATACGGGACCATGTGGCTTGAACTGTTCTCACATGGAAATGCCCTTCCACCCCAACAGGAAGGCAGGTCACCTTGGCCTTGGGCAGAGGGAGTAAAAAGGGCCAACCTAGAATGAGATCTTGAGACTGAAGCCAGCAAAGAAGGTGCCATCTACACACTGACATCAATTTTATGGACATGGAAATAGGCTAAGACAGAATGGACCACTGAACCACCGAGGTCCATTGTAGAACTCGCATATGGTACCTTGCCAGTGGCACAAGCTGTATGGCCATGGCCATGGATTCCAGGGTCCAAAGAATCAAGTGGACTGGAGCATTCAAAGATTTAAGACTTGCATGACCTGTTCTCAGATCAGCTGTACTCTGGAAGGAGGTCATGCTGCAATCTCTGGGATGGAGTCTAACTGGACTCCTATGAACTCTAACTTTTGCATCAGAACCAGATTTGACTTTGAGAGATTCACTGTTATCCCCAATTGGCTGAAGAAGAGTAGGACATAACAGATGGATTGTGAAAGTCGATGCCTCGTGGGTGCTGTGAGGAGCCAATCATCGAGGCACAGAAACACCTGGAATCCCTGCAGCCTCAGGTGAGCTACCATCACTGCCATACATTTGATAAACACCCGAGGGGCTGTGAGGAATCCAAAGGGCAGGGCTCTAAACTGGTAATGAATGGCCCCTAATCAACAGCGAAGATGTCTGCTCGACTACCTCTCTGTCTTGATGTGATAGTAGGCATGTTGGAGATCTACTGAGAAAATCCAGTCATCCTTGCATAAGAGAGGCAGAATGGATTCAACAGTGACCATGTGGAACTTGGAGTTCTTGACCGATAGATTCAACTTGCTAAGGTCCAGTATAGAACATAGTTCCAAGGTCTTTTTTGGCACTAAAAAGAAGCAAGAATAAGTTCCAGATTGCCTTTGTTCTGCTGGGACCTCTTGGATGGCTTTGTTTTGAAGAAGTTGTTGAACTTCCTTGAAGGCCAACTCCCTCTGGTAGGGTGGTACGTTGGGGAGATACCTTGGTATTAGAGTGGGTTGAAAAAAAGAGAATGAAATAATCCCTGGAAACAATGTCTAACACCCATTGATGGGAGGTAATGCTTGTCCTGGCTAGT
The DNA here is from genome assembly GCF_019279795.1 of Protopterus annectens. NCBI lineage: Eukaryota > Metazoa > Chordata > Ceratodontiformes > Protopteridae > Protopterus > Protopterus annectens. Next base: position 267,479,028 of record NC_056751.1, read on the forward strand.
GGGTGAAGGTAAAGGCGATCGCCAACTGCCTCCAGGGCATGGCAGTTGGGCAGGGCAACACTTCAGGAGAGCTGAAAGGGCTGCTCAGAGAAGGGTTCCCTGGAGCCCTGATTTTGCTGATCCCCCCGCCTCTAGGCTGGTGTCTGCCATTGAATCCCCTCCCCCTGTCTCTGGAAGAGGAATTATCATAAGCATCCTGGAAGGAAGACTGTGACCTGTGGAGACACATCTTCTTAGCTCCTCATTCAATCTTGGAAAACGAGTAACCAAAACGAACACAAAAACTTCTCTCTTGGACAGCGAGATGGAAGCAACGCCAATGAGGAGATGATAACAGCTGTTACAGGACAAACCTTCACTGCTAGGCAAAACTGCTACAACTTGCTGGAACACCACCACAATGTACCACACTGAAAAGTCCTTTATTTACCTAGGTTTCGTTCGTTCCTACGAACTTCATCAGAATACAAACAGTTTTTCCACCACATTTTTATACTGTTTTAAATCTTCTAAATTGGTTAATTGATATCAATTCCCTTTTTCCATTCTATTAATTATTTCATTCCTTAAAGGGATACCAAATTTAACTTATAAAATGGTGGTTTACATGAAAATCTGCTCCAAAAACACCAATAAATTGTATAACTTATTTACATTTAAAAACTTAAACATATCCTAAAACATTACAATTATATGTTGCTTTACATAACCATTTATATGATATATATGCAACATTATAAATACAATTTAAAACTTATAACTACATAAATAATACTAACCAGTCATGGTGATACTTCTGTATATATTTTAACTAATATGACTAAACAACCATAATTTATAACTTGTAAATTATTATATCAAATACAATCCTAAATAAATATATAATAATAACAATATTATACTAATGTAATATGTTGTGAATTATATATATATATACACATATTATAATTCATATATAATATAATACAATACATGCAATAATATGTAATTATATTACATGTACCCATATAAAACACGTTACTACCAAATATGTATATATATATATATATGTCTCAATAATAAGTGACCTCAATGAACCCACATGTATATACTATGTACCATTTATTTTATTTATCCTTAATAGTGGCATAATCGTTAAATATTCATTCAACCCCGGAGGATTGTATGAATTCAACTGAAGTTGCCATCTTAACTCTTCCATATCTAAATGGTATTTAATAATTTTCCCTTGCTGATCATATTTTATTTGACTAATAACACAAAAATTAAATTTATGATGTACATTATCAATAACATGCCTAGCTAAAGCATTTGTAGTTTTGCGATGTTGTATATCTAAAAGATGTTCTTTTATTCGTTCTCTAAAATGCCTATTAGTTTTTCCTACATAAAAGGCTTTACGCTGTTGACATAAGGCCAAATACACAACATTCAATGTATAGCAATTATAATGCCCATTTACATTGATTCTGCAACCATTTACCATCATCTCCTTACCTGTACATTTTATATGACTACATACAGTACATTTTCCACATTTGAAATTTCCTTTGATCCTATTAATACATTTGTCCATCCTTCCTTTATGTTCAAATAAATTTTTAAATGATGGACTTTTTCTATAAACAAATTTTAATGATCCCTGAAAAAAAATGTTTCCAAGTTCTTTCATTTGCCAGTATATTCCAATTTTTTCTCACTATTGATTCTATGTTTTTATACGAATCATTATAAGTAGTTATATATAAAGGAACATTATTATATTTGTTTCCAATACTGGGTGTACTTATAATTTTCATTTGATTTGAAATTCCAGATATTAGTATTGGGAAAAAAAAAAAAGGGG
>NC_056751.1:267821373-267837972 GCF_019279795.1 Protopterus annectens
CCGAGTTGGCCTAATACCAAGCTCGCGCCAGCCAAAAAACTCTCGAGCTAAGCTTTTACCCATAGTGCCCTTCTCCCTGTTGGCTCAGATCGAGTTTGCCCAGCATTAGTAAAGCAGAGGTCATTCCTGCACAAATGCCGACTCACCACTTGGACCCAAAGTATCCCCCAAGAGCCTTTGGAGCGGGAAAGAGGGTGGGAAGTGATGAATGAAAGAAGATCAACACCACATATGGAACGTTATGGTAAGACATAACTTCTTTATCTGATGGTGTTAATCTTCTTTCCATTCATCACTGATGGGACAGAATCCCCAGCTACCTTGTGTTCCTTGGGTGCCCTTTATGGAAGAACGTTCCTGAGCACCACTGAGCCAAAGGCAGCTCTCCCTCTGGAGACCACATCCAATTTGTAATGATTAAGTAAAGTGTGGGGGGTAGCCCATGTGGCTGCTGCACAAATATCATCCACAGAGACTCTTGAATGGAAGGCTACAGAAGTTGCCATAGATCTGGTAGAGTGGGCTTTAACACTCTGTGGTATAGGCGGTTTCACAAGCAAATAAATGTAGTGTATGCAGTCCCTAAGCCATTTAGATAAAGTCACCTTGGAGATGGAATTTCCCATTCAAGGTCCAGAGAAGGAAATGAAAAGTTGGTCAGTTTTACATACTGCTTTAATTCTGTCTAGCTAAAACCTTAATTGTCTATGCACATCTAAAGAATGTAGCCAGTATTCACCTTTAAAAAATACTGGCAAGTCAATGGTTTAATTGATGGAAAAATCTGAAATAACTTTGGGAAGAAAGGAGGGGTTTGTCCGGAGTGATACTCTGTCCTTGTGGAAGACTAAATAAGGCCTTTTAATGCATACTGCATGAAGCTCTAAAATGTGTCTGGCCGACGTGATGGCTACCAGGAAAAGGGGCTTCCAAAATAAAGATTTGAGGTCACACTTTGCTGCAGGCTCAAAATGAGGTTGAGTTAAAGACTCAAGAACTAACGTGAGGTTCCATGGCTCTGTAGGTTGTCTGATTGGAGGCCTAATGAGTGAGATCCCTATTAGAAAGGTTTTGCATAACTGAAGAGAAATGCGGGGAGAATTATCAAACCCATCATGAAAGTTAGAAATAGCCGCTAGATTTACTCATATGGTAGAAGCTGCAGCTCCATCCTTGAAAGATTTTGACAGATATTGTAAGATGGCTGTAACTGGAGCAGAGTACGGGTCTAGCCTTCTTTTCCTAGACCAAATAGAGAATCTCTTCCATTTGTCTCGATATAGTCTTCTGGTGGATGGCTTGTGTAAGGCCAGGATAATGTCATCTACAGGTGGGTGGAGGTTATCCTGCCTGGCGATTAACAGAAGTGGAGAAACCAAGCTGTCAGCTTGAGACTGGAGAGGTTCGGGTGACTCAAACCTTGAGGGTGAGAAATCAAGTCTGGAAAAGGGTCCAGAATCCATGGTTGACATAATAGATGAGGCCGAAGGAAGGGGAACCAAACTTGTCAAGGCCAAAAAGGGGCTAGGAGGATCACTTTGCATTTCAACTGAATAGCTTTCTTTATCAATTGGGGAATCAGAGGAATGGGGGGATAGGCATATAGCAGTCCCGTGGGCCAATCATTAATCACAGCGTCCCTCAGGGACTCCTCCTGTGGGAGAAATAGGGCAAAATAGCTGCTGCATTTGTTGTTTGATGGGGAGGGGAATAGGTCACAGCAAGGCTGGCCCCAAAGGCTGAAGATTTTTGTCACTATGTTGGGATTGAGGGACCACTCGTGAAGCAGGAGAATACATCTGCTTAATGTGTCTGCAATCACATTGGAATTCCAAGGGATATGCGTTGATATCATAAAGCGGTTGGAAGCTAACATTCACTGCCAAATTCTCATGGCCTCTTGACATAGGGAATAGGACTTTGTTCCTCCTTGCTTGTTGATATACCAGACTACTGATATGTTGTCCGATTGAATTACGATCATCCCAGAAAGAACAACAGATTGGAATGTTTGAAACGCTAACAGCACCGCTCTCGGTTGTAGAATGTTGATATGCAGGCTGGCCTCCGTAGTGTACCATGTGCCTTGGATTGTCTTCCCTGAAAATGACCCCCCACCCAATCAGGTAAGCATCCATGGTCACAATGGCCTTGGGTTGGGGAGGATGGAATGGGCAGCTCCAAAGTTCTGTCTCTGGCCTCATTCACCAAAGAAGGTTCTGTTTGCAACAATTGGTTATCTGAATCTGAAAGCATAGAGGGTGGTGATTTGGAAACCACTGAGATAGCAGATGCCATTATAGTATTTGCATGTGTAGTTTCGCAAGAGGCACTATTGGTATGGAAGCTGCCATGAATCCTAAAAGCTGAAGAACCTGCCTTGCTGAGGCTTTGTTTTGACAGATATCACCTGGAGCTGGAGCCTCAGTCTGAAGTCTGTGAACTGGGAGGGACACCAGACAAGAACAGGTGTCGAAAACTGCTCCAATAAACTCTATGGGCTGGGTCGGAGCAAGGTTGGACTCTTTTGACTCAGCTTGTTTATTTCTGCAGCTGCTTCTCCCCTTTGACTAGGTGGAATGTTGGGAAGTTTTGTCAAAAGCTTTGGATAACTGATGAGGGGAATGGTGTAGCCTCTGGTTATAATTTTCTGAAACCAACAGTTGGAAGTTATTGATTGCCAGGCAGCATGGTGCAGAGAGAAATATCCCCCAACTGCTTCCAGAGGAAAGCAATCGGGCCGCTCTTCAGAAGTGCTGGTAAGGCTGCCCAGAGAAAGAATCCCTGGGTCCCTGATTACGCAGACCCCCTCTGCCTCGGTAAGGGCGTCTTCCAGAACTGTTCCCCCCTCTGTCCCTGGGGGTATCACCGCCACGTGTGGCATGAGAAGAACCTTGAGATTTTTGTGCCACATTTTCCCGCTCCTCTGATTCCTGGAAAGGGAACGTTGTGGATTGGAAACGTGTAGACCTACATCAGACAGGGTCTTACCGTCCTTCTCACACCTGGCCAGTGCGTCTTTCACCTTGGGGCCAAAAAGGGAAGATGCTTCTATTGGAGCATTCAGGAAGGAAGACTTGAAAGGGTCTGCGAAATCACAGAGGCGCATCCAGACATGGCATCTCATAACTATGCCGGAACCCTCCGGTCTAGCCGCCCCTTCGGTTGCATGTGAGAGCAACTTCATAGACGAATTGGAGATAGATTCCAGGGTTGCGAGCTGTGAGGCAACTTTATCTTTTACCCCGGCAGACACCTGTCCTGTGAGCATTCCAGAGGGTTCAGAAACCAAGTCTCTTTGAGCCTCGTAAAGTGTGCCAAGTAATTCAGACTGTATGGCAAAAGCTGCTGAAGTAAAAACTTGCTTCCATAATCTGTCCAAGGCCCGCGACTCCCTGTTGGGCAGATGAACAGTATGACTCTCTTTGGCGAGATTCCTTTTTTATGGCTACTACCACTACCATAGCATCACCTGGTAAACCTCAAGACCAATGTGGGTTTTCCTTGAGGGAGGGGGGTAGCATCTTGTCAGGGCTCCGAGGGATCGACTCAACAATCAGGAATCTTCCAGGCGCATTGCACCAAGAGTTGTACCAACTAGTTCGCAGGCGGGGTCACTCAAGAGGTAGATGGCTGGGCATGGAAAGCCTGCAGAAACACGGACTCCTCGGAAGAAGGGTTAGAGGGTTTCCAGTCACCCCTCTGTTTCAACATTTCAAGGATGTCCCCAAAGGAGTCATGATCAGTGGGCGACTGTGGGGACAGTTCCCAGTCATCGAAATTCGTATCCTCTGTCAGAGACTCTTCTTGCTACATGCTTCCTCTTGCATGATCTCTTCCATGGTGACTCCTCAGCAGGTGCCTCTGAGGAGGACTCTGAAGAGGGGGCACCCTGTAATGGAGTCTCTTGTGACTTTCCTGCCTGGTGTCCTGGGGTGGTGGCTTGTGTCAGCTGTAGCTCAGGGGAAAAAAGTAGTTTAGGGTTTAGACGTTGGTGGAATGCTTCCAGAAGCAAGTGCCCTCTCCATAGCTCGGAAAAGTACAGTTGTGTACCTACCATAAATGTAGATGTTCGAGTGTATTCACTGTTGCAGTCATTACACTTGGGTTATCCTGCTGGCAGGCGACCCGCAGTCGGCCCGAGTTCCAAAGTCTTGTACCGGCGTCGGTTGCTGTCACCTCTTCCCTGACGTCAGTGCGCCAGGGGTATAAAATCTGCAACCGATGCCATTTTCATCAGTTTTTCTTGCCCCAGATGTCAGGTACCCCCAGATAGGAAGGCTGGAAAGATAAAATTATGCCAAAAAACATGCATATGTTACTATAAACATTTCCTTCATCTACAAGCAAGTACACCATATAGGTAGTAGAGATGAGAAGTACAGAAAAGTCCCAGCAATGAAAAAAGGGGGATGGTGGGTAGGTAACCTGGACTGCAACAGTGAATACACTCGAACATCTACATTTATGGTAGGTACACAACTGTACTTTGTTCATAGTGTTTCACTGTTGCAGTCATTACACTTGGGTAGAATCCCAAAGCTGAGGTTGGGTAGCTGGGTCTAAATTGGATTTGGAGAGGCTAACAAGCCCTGCAGAACTGCAGCGGCAAAGCCTGCTCTGGATTTAGAGTAGAGAGGTAAGTTGTAGTGCTTGGTGAAAGTGTGCACTGAGCTCCAGGTTGCAGCTTCTAAAATGTCTTGGGTTGATACTCCTCTGAGGAAAGCTGCTCAAGTGGCTGCTGCTCTGGTAGAATGAGGCCTAATGCCCTTAGGCACTGATTTGCCATGTTGTGCATAACAGAAGCGGATGCAGTGTCCTATCCATTTCGAGATTGTCTGCTTTGTAATAGGCTTCGCTTGTGATCCTGCAGCATATGCTACAAACAGTTGTTCAATTTTCTGAAAGCTTTTGTTTTGTCCAAGTAGAAACATAGCTGTCTGTGAATATCCAAAGCGTGCAGAAGTCTTTCCCCTTTATTCTGGAGATTTGGGTAAAAAGTAGGTAAATGAATGGTTTGGTTTAAGGCCACATTGGAGACCACTTTTGGCATGAATCTTGGGTTTGTCCTAAGAGAAACCCTGTCCTGATGAAAAATGAGGAAAGGTTCCACAGCCATTAATGCCTGTAACTCTGAGACTCTTCTTGCTGAAGTTATTGCTAGGAGCAGAGCAGTTTTCCATGACAAGAATTTTAGATCAGCTGTGCTGGCTGGTTCAAAAGGAGGCAGTGTTAGTTTTTCTAAAACAAAATTGAGGTCCCAAGTAGGTACTGGTGCTCTCCTTGGGGGTCTTATATTTTTTGCCCCTCTGAGGTACTGTCGTAGTAGTGGATGTGAAAAAATTGGAGGTTCCGTATTGTAATGAGCTGAAATGGCAGAGGCATGGATTTTAATAGATGAAAAAGATAAGCCTTTGTCCAGCATCTCAGTTAGGTATTGTAAAATCTGAGGTATATTAGGAACTAGTGGTTCGAGCCCTTGTGCCTGGTTCCAAGCACAGAATCTCTTCCATTTTTCTGCTTAAGATTTCCTAGTGCTGGGCCTCCACTGGGCCTCTGGGCTTCTAAAATGACATCCATAACAGCTTTAGAGAGAGGTGCAGTCTGAGTGGCTACATTATGTGCCATGCCGCCAGGTTTAAGGTTCTGAGTTGACTGTGCAGAATCAGATTGTTTTGTTGTGTCAGAAGATGAGGAATTTGAGGTAGAAGCCAAGCTGGGCCTCGAGACAAATTCTTTAGGATTGGGTACCAATGCTGGCGTGGCCAGTCTGGTGCAATCAGGATCATTTTTGGCCTTTCTTGTCTGACTTTTAGTAGCACCTTAGTGAGAAGAGGTATCGGAGGGAAGACGTAGACTGTCAGGCCTTTCCAGCTGAATGATAGAGCATCCACTTTCCATGCTTGAGAGTGATAAGTTCTTGTGCAAAATTTCTGTATTTGGTAATTGTGAGGGTAGGCAAAAAGATCCATGTCTGGGCGTCCCCATTTCATCGTTATCATGCTGAACACTTGTGGATTTAGCTTCCATTCGTGAAGATCCATGAGATTTCTGCTTAGTTCGTCTGCCAGTGTATTTTTTGTTCCTGGCAGGAATTGTGCCTGGAGATGTACTTGATAGGTCAGTGCTGTGTTCCACAAAGTCATGGCTTGACTGCATAGGGGGTAGGAATGTGTGCCCCCTTACTTGTTTATCTACCACATAACTTGTGGTGTTGTCCGTCTTTATTAATAGTTGCCCTGGATGTATTAGGTCCTTGAAAGCTGTCAGGGCATTCTGTACAGCTAGCATCTCTTTTTGATTGATGTGAAGATGCATTTGTTCCTTGGGCCACGTGCCCTGAATACATTTTCCTGCCATATGTGCCCCCAGGCATAATCCGGTGTTATTGTCTGCCTGGCTGTGGGCAAGGTGAAAGGCTGTCCCTTGTTGTGGTGACAGGCCTGGAACCACCATCGAAACTCATGTTGTAGGCAGGGAATTAAAGTTATGATTGTCTCCAGGCTGTGACAATGCTGAGTCCAAACACTTTTTAGATACCATTGTAGCTTCCTCATATGCAGTTCTGCACATGGACTTAGTAGAATGCAGGATGCCATGAAGCCCAGGGCCTGCAGAATTTTTCTTGCAGGGAGCTGGGTTTTTGTTGCCATCATTTGAAAGTAATGAGTCAGTTGCCTTTGTTTGTCTGGCGTGAGATAAGCCATCTGGACAGTTGTATTTAAGCTTGCACCCAGGAATATTATCTCTTGAGAGGGTACTAGTTTTTATTTATTTTCGTTTACTGAGTACCCTAGGCAAATTAGTAATCTTTTTACAAACACCAGATGCTTTAGAAGAATGTCCTTGCTCTCTGCTTGAATAAGGCCGTCATCCAAGTAGGGATATATTTGAATTCCTTTTTGTCTGCAAAATGCAATTACTGGTGCCAGGCATTTTGTGAAGACCCTGGGCGCAGTAGATAAGCCAAAGGGCAGTGCAGAGAATTGGTAATGCATTGATCCTGCTATGAATCTGAGGTATCTTCTGCAAGATTGTCTGATTGGGACATGCAGGTATGCCTCCTTGAGGTCCAAAGTAACTAGCCAAGCCTTCTTGCCCAGCATGGGCAGAGGTTGCTGTAGTGTTAACCTTTTGAATTTTGGAACATCCAGGAAAGTATTTAAGAGTGACAGGTCCAGTATTGGTCTCCAGGCTTTGTCCTTTCTGGGTACTAAGAAAAGTCTTGAGTAAAATCCTGGTCCCTGTTCTTGATGTGGAACATTTTGAATAGCTCCCATGTCCATAAGAGCAGCAATCTGTTTTCGTGCCTCTGCCCATTGGTTTTGTGGCAGGTCTGGCATACCTTTTAGTTTTGGAAGTGTGTGGAAGTAGAACCTGTAACCCTGAGAAACAATATTCAGCACCCATTGGTCCTGGGTGATCATGTGCCAATTTTTTGAGAAAAGTGCTAGCTTCCCTCCTAGGGGTGCTGTCAAAAGGTAAGTGCTTGGCATTTGCAGAGGGAAGTCATTGGGACTGTTTCCTATAAGGTTGTGATTTGTCTTCCCCCTCCCTTAGGGGCTGAAGCACCCCATTGTTTAGGTCTGTAGGAGCCTTGGGGCTGAGATCTGCCTCTTGGGCGTCTGTATCTGCCTCTTTGTGGCCTGTCTGACACTGGAAAGGACCAATTTTTCGAAGGCCAGTTTCTGCTAAATCTAGGTGGTTGAACCTGTAAGAAATCTTTCACTGTCTGCATTGACTTTGCTTTATCCTCCATTTTCTTTAGCACCTCTTCTGCCTTAACACCAAACAAAGTATCATGCTGTAATGGAGCATCCAATAATTTTACTTTAACATGGTCAGGTAAATTTTGTTCTTTCAACCAAGCATGCCTTCGAATAACAGAGCCTGTAACTGCGGCTCTACAAGAAGTCTCTAATGAATCAAAACCACATTGCAGAGTATGCTTTCCCACTTGTTCAATTGCATGCAATAAATCTTGCATTTCCTTACTGTCAGGACTTTTTGTATTTGCAACCATTTTCTGTTTCAACAATGACATGAGGTACTGTTGGTATTTAAGCATGTGAAACTGACAGTTTAAAGCTCTTACAGCTAAAGTAGCAGAAGTGTAAACTTTTCCCCCCATCTGTCCAGATCTCTGGAATCCCTAACTGAGGGGACAGGATTTTTAGCAGTGGAAGCCTTAACCCCCTTAAGACCCTGAGAAATTGTTTCTGGGTCTGCAGCGGGGTTTTTGTAAAGAAATTTATGAGAGTCAGGGACTCTGTAGTACCTGTCTGGCCTGACTGGTGCAGGGGGTAAAGAATCAGGAGACAGACTGGATTCAGAAAAAAAATCATCAACAATATCAAGCACATGGGGGATAGCCAGGGGCCTGTGCTGAGGCAATAAAAGGAAGTCTCTGAGCCTTTTATTGGATTCTGAATAATCCTGGCTCTCCCAATGGAAATGCTCCCTCATGATGTGCAGGGTTTCCCCAAAAGAATAATCCTCAGGTGGAGAGGCTGAAGGTATGGACTCTTCTGCATCAGAGTCCTCATAGGGAGGGAGAGAATATCCCTGATCAGAAGAGGAATCAGAGGAAATGGAAACCTGGTCAGAGGAATCTTAATCAGTGTCTTGCCTAGGCCTTTTTATCAGGAGGGGGATGGGAACCCCCGATTAAAGTTATTAGGTCTTCGGCCATTTTAAGCATCTGTTTCTTTGGCATGGATGACTGTTCTGGAGAATGCTGTACTTGTTTCCTTGTCTTTAATGGAGTTTTTGACTTTGCCTTTGCTGCTGTAGTGGACTTAATCGTAAGCTGTGAAGGTCTGAAAACACCCTCAGAAGCCGATGCCTGCTCAGCGGCTCCAGACCCATCTGAGGGTATAGTTTCCGTAGGCCCAATACCTTGAGTTTCCACAGGCCTCGGTGTCTCCATGTGGCTGTCAGTTGCGGCCTGTGGCTCTGAGGTAGCGGGTGTCAGGGGCTGCGAAAGCACCTCACTGAGAACCGGCGAACGGCCTAGAAGAGGCTTCGTCGTCGGTTTTGGACCTCGGATGCCTGTCCTTTTCTTTGTCTTTGCGTTTTTTATAAATTCCGGTCGTCGGTTGTTCCGACGGCATTATGTAATTAAACCTTCGGCCAAAATAATGTGAAGCAAATTCAAACAGACATTTAATAGTGTGTTTATTGAATCTAGCCGAACCCACTCCAGAGGGTGGAGCCACAACCAGCATTGGTTCAGACAGAGCTCCCGACACCGTGGACAGAACCGTAGACACACTCAGAACCGTAACCTGAGCCGAAGAGCCCGCAGCCCAATCAGGTTGAGGAAGGCTTGGTTCTGAAAGGACCGAAGGCCAAAGGGACAGTCCCGGAGCCACAGTGAGCTCCACTACAGGCGCCGAGATGGGGGGGGGTTCCAAATAGGATGTCGGAGCTGAAGACTTAGGAACCGGTATGGTTAAAGGAGGAGAGTAGGATGGAGTTCGTCGAGAAACTAACCCAGGTCCTGCAGGTGGATGGGTCCTAGACTGAGTGGCTATCCACCTGGCTGTCAACAGCTGATCCACAAGATGCACCACGTCAAACTCAGAAAGGCTCCTGATGGATCTAGTAGATACTCCCGACGAGGAGTCAGGTTGTTCTAGGAATGGACTATATACTTGCCCTAGAAAAGGATCTGTTGATGGAGAGCATCGGGACCGTGGTGTGGAGTCTATTGGCACCGATGTCTCAAGTTTGGAGACAGGAACCAGTGGAGTCAAAATTGTCGGAACCATGAAAGGACTCTGTGCCGGAGGGGCACTCGGTGCCAACACAGACGGTTCAGTAGTAAACGAAATCGCAGAGATAGGCATCGAAGGTGTGCACTGTGCCGAAGTGGCACTCTGTGCAGAAGCTGGAGTAACCTTTGGAAAATCAGTAGTCGGTGCCGTAGACAGTATCGGAGCCAAAACAAGTGCCAACAAAGGAACAGTCGCAGTTGGAGCGGAAAAGGTCAATGCCGACAAGGCAGACTTATGCTCCGAAGACAATTTCAGTACTTTAGACTTTACAGACTTGCCCTGGTTACCCGAGGGTGAAGAGGGGACAGAGTGGGACCTTTTCTTTTCTTTTGTGGGAGGGGATGAGACCTCCACTGCAAAAAGGGCATCTTAAGGAGGCCCTTCCGACTCGGTTTGTTTTTGCACTCAAAGTGCACTGACTAAAACTTTGGCAAATCACACAAGGAGGTTGCACCGAAAGATGGAGCACCCCCAGACAATCAACACAGTCATCATGGGAATCACTATTAGGCAGTTTTTACTTACATGAATCACAGTGCTTAAACCCTGACATGTCTTTTTATCGGACATCATGGAAAAAAAAAAAAATATATATATATATATATATATATATATATATATATATATATATAGATAGATAGATTAATACACACAAACAAGTTAGAAGGAAATAAGGCTAAGAGATTTTTCTATATTTGTATTTATATAGATGTATGAGATAGGGTGAAAGAAGAAGGAGAAATACCAATTATGCTATTTAAGAAATACCACAAGGGTATGGAGAAAGGCCATACCACCAATGGTACTGAAGACTACCAAAAAGGTAAAAACAAAATGGTAAATAAGTCTAAAGATAGATTCAAAGGTAAAGAAATATCAAAAATACCAACAAGGAATAAAAGGTAGACACAATATCCAGGAAATTATCAAAAATTTTACACTTAGCTAAGAGCTTGGATTGGACGCGGCTTTATGGCTATGCAGCTAATGAGATTTGAAGTAACAGGGAGAAGAGCACTATGGGTAAAAGCTTAGCTCGAGAGTTTTTTTGGCTGGCACGAGCTTGGTATTAGGCCGACTCGGCTCAGAGGATGGAACAGACAATGGAAAGAAGCAGCATTAGAGTGAATTTTTTGCATTAAGTTTTAGACCATGACTTTGGCACCAATCATTAGCCTCTATACGTCCCTCTTGCAAGAAGTTGACATCATTTGGGAACACAATGACCACTCCCAGTTTGCAGTCATCGGCAAATTTTGTCAGCCACAGGCCTTTAGATTTTGCCTGGACTTTGGAGAAGTTTATTCTGAACAGAAGAGGTCCCAGAACTGATCCCTGTAGAACACCACTGGTTAGGGATCTGCTGGAGGAGGTGGAGTCCCCTATTTTGACTGTACGAGTTCTGTCAGTGAGCCAGTTTGTAACCCACCTGTCAGTATAAGGGTTGATTCCCAACTGTGGGAGTTTGTCTGGGTGACGTTGCCTTAGTGGAGAATTGTGTCAAAGGCCTTGTCTTAGTAGGCTGTATACATTGATTTACCCTCATCTAGGTCTTTAGTGACAGTCTTGAAGAAATCCACCAAGTTTAATGGGCATGATCTCCCTTTGACAAAGCCAAACTCAGTGGGATCAAGCATTTGTAGGTTCCCTATGTCTTTGTTAGTGAGGTTCATGATGATTATTTCCACGGCCTTGTAGATAAGGCTAGTTAAACTAATGGATCTACAGCTTCCAGGGGTCATTGGATGCACCCCCTTTGTGCAAAGGGATGACAGTAGCTGTTTTCTGTTCCATTGGGACGAAGGCAGTGATAATGCTGTGACTGAAGAGAGTATTCAGGGCTTTGCTAATTCCTGTTTTAACTCATGTAAAACACAGCCTGGGATGTTATCTGGTCCCATAGAGGCTGTGTTTTTGGTCTTTGAGAGGGCACTTATGATCTGCTCCTTAGAGATACTAGGTGGTGCACAGGTAGTAAGGATGCTTTGGTGTAGGAGTGGTGGAGACAGGGGATGAAATTTGAATTGAACCTGTCAACCAGCAGGTTTGCTATATTCACAGACTGGGTATATGTAGTGCCATTAACTATAAGTTCAGAGCAAATCTGGGACATATCTTTAAGGTTACGGATGTAACTAAAGAAGGCCTTATGGTTGTTCTTAGTTTGGGTAGCTAGACTGGATTCGTAATTGGCATTGGGGGACCTTACAAGACAAGATCCTCCAAACAAGGGAACAAGGGAGTGTGCATAAGAAATCACATTAATACATACTAACAGAAGCGAATCTTCACAAACTATGTAGTGATTATATACTCAATGTTAGCAGGGAAATGCAGAGAAATATGCAAGCAATGGAAAGGCAAGCAACACAACCCTTGGGCCGGAGTGGAGGCCATTAATAGAAGTCATCATGACAGTACACAATAAGGTGCAACAATACAACCATTTTATCACTCTCTGAAGTATACACAAGAGATGCAGGATATAAAAGTAGTACAGTTTTATGCTGAAACAACATATGCCATTCTTAACAATGTTGGGGGGGGGGTTGTCCCCATATCATACCATACCATGAAGATAATTAAAAAGGAAAAGATGTTTCTCCAGAGGTGTGTTAGTGCAGCAGTTCATTCTTTATGTTAGTCTATCCGTATTGTACTGTAAAGGTAAAACATTGTAGATGTACTGCAGGGGACATAAAAGCACATACCTGTGAAATGTATCACATGTGGAGGTGGACTACAATGAAAACAGATCAAGAAACAGATCTCAAGGGAAACAAACCCTGAACTCCCAAACTACGACGTGTCATACAACCACCTTAGCAAGTGTAAGCAGTGAAGCAGTCATGTTCCAAGTCCCCTATAACATGTTACACTTCCATGCATAAATAGATGCATCAGCCACACAAGTCATTATAGCCATTAAGACAATGTTATTCACCAACTGGCCATCTCAACACTGTCTGAAGAATCCAGACAAATGATTCCTACGTCACCAATATACTGCAGCCCACTGTAGTAGCAGGGTATGCAACAGAAGCAGTGGTAGCAAAGGTAAATGGAATAATACATGTCTAGGGAACAGTACAGTTGATATCAGGATAAACAAAATGCACTTACCTGTGATCAAACTCCTGCCTCTCTTCAGGGATAATATTCACTAGAATAGGGTATTAGCATGGCATACTAACAGAGTAGTCATTAAAGAGTGGGCTGCAAAATGTATTTCAGGAGAGCAGAATAAGTGATATCAGGGTAAACAAAATGAACAGACCTGGGTCAAAACCCATTGATCTTACACACTGATACTGCAAAATTCATTGGCATGACTTATTTCACAAAGTTCAGTTATTCAGAGGCTTGTTGTGCCACTGGGAAAAGTTACAAATACTGGGATAAACTTCTTGCATATGTATTTATGTGTGTGTATTCGTGCATATTTGCAAAACCCTTCAGTGGTATGTGTTAATATGGCAGATGGATTTAGAAAGCCCTCACCACTTGCATTTGATCAGAATATTGCAGAGAATTGGAGAATATTTGAACAAGAGTACGATATTTTTATACAAGCAGCTTATTCTGACAAAGATGCACGTACCATTGCATTCATTTTGCTAAACTTAGCTGGGTCAGATGCCATTGAAAGAGACCGTTCATTTGTGTGTGCACCAGCAGTATATGAGGGAGAAGGTAAAAATCATCATATTATTATACAGGCTAAATCAAGGGAAGACCCAGAGTGTTTGAAGTACAATTTCAGGAAATTGTCCAACTCCCAGACAAACATTACATTAGAGAGGCATTTGTTTTATGCACGAGCACAGAAACCAGGGGAAACTTTTGCAGCTTATATTACTGACCTGAGAAACAAAGCTAAAAAGTGTCGGTTTGGTGACTTAAAAGATGAGTTAATAAAGGACAGGCTTGTGTGTGGTATTAATAGTGCTGCTGTGAGAAAGATTTTGCTTCATGACAGTGATTTACTGTTGAATAAAGTTGTTGAGATTTGTCAAATCCATGAATTACAGAAAGACACACGAGTATGCTTGCAAGTGAAAAAAGCATGATTTCAGCAGGCTCCAGAGCAAATGCAGACAGCATGCAACATGTGGCAAACAGAAGCAGGCCTAAGCACTTGGCAGCCACAGCCCCTGCTGGTTCACTAGGGAAACCATGTAGTTTTCCACCAAGTTCTAAGACAGGAACATGCTCAGTGCAGTACAAGCATGAGTCAGCATAACCTAAATCCAGCTTTATTGTTAACGGTCGTAATTGTGGTGCAAATCATGACTCTAAACGAGAAAAATGCTTAGCATTTGGTCAGCAATGCCACAAGTGCAAAAAATGGATCCATTTTCAAAAGTTTAGCAAATCGAGTAAGCCTCATACAGTTACAAAGAAAGGCCACTCAAAAAAGCAAATTGATCAAGTAGATTGCAACTACTCTTTCTATGTAGTCGATGTATCAGTAGTTGGTAAAAGGGTCAACGCAGTGAATTTGTTGGCAAAGAACTAAGTGTTTTGTACTATCCAGATCAATGGTAAATCAACCAAGCTCAAAGTAGACACTGGTTCAAAATGTGATGTTATATCAGCAGACACATTTGTGAGAACTATCGAACAACTCAATGTGGCTAGTGGTGCGAAACGTGCTGCTTATGGAGGTGAAGAAATTCAAACCGAAGGCTCAGTAGTACTTTCATGTTATTTGGCTAAAAACGGTTACAGCTTGTTATTCTATGTAGTTCGAAGACCTGTGCAGTCATTATTGGGTCTCGGAGACAGTTTGAGAATGAATTTGCTTTCTTTTTCTAAAGAAGTTCATCATACAAGCGCATATCCTATTTCCATTTTTTTGAAGCCATTTTCTCAGAGTATGTTGATATTTTCAATAACAAGTTGGGCAAACTTCCAGTTGTGTATTCTATGAAGTTAGATCCAGAGGTCAGTCCAGTAGTCAGACCACTGAGAAAAGTTCCAATAGCTATGCAAGATAAAGTCAAAGCTCAGTTGGATAAAATGGTGCAAAAAGGTGTAATTTGTCCAGTTACAGAAGCAAACGGATGGGTGTCGTCCATGGCAGCAGCCCACAAGAAAGGCTCAGATGAAATCAGAATATGTATTGACCCAAGAGATTTGAAAAAAGCATTAAAGAGACTGCATCATCCAAAGCGTAAAGTAAAAGAAGTTGCAGCCCTAATACCGAATATGCCACTGCTTTTCTGTCTTGGATACAAACAGTTAATTTTGGCAAGTGATGCTTGATCACAAATACTCATTACTAACCACTTTTGGTACTCCATTTGGCAGATATAGATTCCTAAGGATGCCATTTGGAATAAATTCTGCAAGTCAAGTCTTCCAGCATGCAATGGAGCAAATTTTTTTCAGGTTACCCTTGTGCTATAATAGTAGATGATTTATTGGTTAGAGGCGCTGGTGGAGCAGAGCATGACAGAAACGTTGAGAGTTCTAGACAGAGCATGTGAAGTGAACTTAAAGCTCAATCTTCTAAAGTGCAAATTCAGGCTACCAGAAGTTACATATGTAGGTCATTTATTTACCAGCACTGGCTTAAGACCAGACCTGTCCAAGCAACTATTCTTGCGATGTCAGCACCAGATAATAATCAAGCTCTACAGCATTTCCTTGGCATGGTCAACTAACTAGGCAAGTTTATACCAGACTTCCTTCAGTGAGGTGACAGCACCTTTAAGAGAGCCAACTCAAAAAAATGTTACATGGTCTTGGTTGGAACAGCACCAGAAGGCATTTGAAGAACTTAAACAGAAAATTGCCACCCCACCTACATTGCGATACTATGTCAATAAACCAGTCACTCTTTCTTGTGATGCTTCAAAATTTGGTCTTGGCGCAGTTATTCTTCAGGAAGGCAGACCAGTGCAGACCTATGCATCTAGAACACTCACTCAAACTGAGCTGCAGTATACTCAAATTGAGATAGAACTTCTAGCAATAGTATTTGCATGTTCAAAGTTTCATGATTATATCTATGGTAGAGCTATTAAGATTGAAACTGATCACAAACCTCTAGTTACTATTCTAAATAAGCCTATGCATTCAGCTCCAGTGAGATTACAAAGAATGATGCTCGATTACAAAAGTACAACTTCAAAATGATCGATACAAAAGGCATACTTTATGTGGGTGATACCTTAACCCAGATTACCCAGAAACAAAACGGAAGAGCCTGACGTAGAGAATTTTGACTCTGATGTGATGGCAGTGCGTAATTTTTCTACCACAAGACTTGATGAGCTGAGAGATCATACAAAGAATGATCCATTTCTGCAATAGGTCAACCACTACATTAATGTAGGATGGCCATCAGAGCAATCTAGTGTACCACCTGAAGTGCAAACCTATTTTCCTTAGAGAGACGAGATACTGATGGAAGATGGCATTATTTTTAAAGGTTCTAAAATTGTTGTTCCTGCTTCCTTACAACAAGAATATATCCAGAGTTTTCATTGCGGTCACCCAGGTTCCGACTCTACCAAAAAATAAAATTTTTTGCCTTTCAAGGAAACTTGTAAAATATTTTTTCCTGCAATTTGCAAAGTTAAAAGCATTTCAAAGAAAACCCTTGTGTGTTCCCGAATCCTTGGCCCATTCCCTGCATTTCAATAGTTTTTTGTTTTTGGCTTTCGCACCCTTAGGGGCCCCCCTTTTGAAAAAATTGGGGGTTTTTTTTTAAAAACCCAACAACAACCATTCCCAAAACCCTTTTTCCCAACATTTGGGAGTCAAAAAGGGTTTTTGACAATTTAACTAAATACTACGTTATCCAACTGAA
>NC_056751.1:267865016-267900016 GCF_019279795.1 Protopterus annectens
GCTGCCCCAATAGAGTCCCAACAATGGTCCCTGCAAGGTATATCTCGTCAACAATAACCTGCTGGCCCCCAACCCAACATGGTTTTTGACTGGGGCAAAAAAACAACATAGCACCTCTGTCCAAGCACTCTAAATTATTTAAATCATTAATTAAAGCCCAGCTCAATTCCCTTAATATTTCTAAAGTATTTCATATTGTATCTCATTCTGTACTACTAAAGACTAATCTAGTTAGACATTTCTACAAAGACTTTCAAATGTTTCAGAAGCTACCCTAATAAGAATGGCAATTTGTCAAGAAGAAAGATTTTTACTAATCGTCAACCTCAATATTTGTTGGTATCTCTTAAGGATCAATCCTTGGGATGACTTCTCTTCCACCATATAGATACCTCCACCACACTAACTCTTCATCAATACAACTAAAACAACCACTAATACCCCCCAAAGATTTCCCCCAAGTACAAGTAAAAAAAAAATTATCTCCATTTACGTGGAGACATACATCCCCAACCCTGGGCCTATTCTCACCCAACAAAATACAGTCATCACAAACAATTCCCCCAAACCAGCAATAAATCAGTCCTCACCTCTACTATCCAACATATCCAAAAAGAGTAAAAAAAAAAAACACAGAGGGAAAACAGGTCTGACATCCTCCTCAAATATAAACCTCAGAAGTTTCTTAAACAAAATACATGAACTCCATTCCACCCTTTCACTATACACACCTGACATTGCCGTACTAACTGAAACCTGGCTTAAACCCCTACATAAACAATAATGAAATCATTCCCCTTGGCAACAATATTCTCAGACAAGACAGGACAACAAAATAAGGTGGAGGAGTAGCAATTCTATATAAAGACACTCAAATTAGAAAAAAATGCAGGTAAACGTCCCAGATAACACAGAACTCTTAGCATCATATCTAAAAATCAATAACAGCACACATTGTCTTACTAGTTGTATACATACCACCAAACAATAACCCTTCCCTACTCTCACCCAACAAAATACAGCATAAAAGCGGATTAGTTCTGGTTTAAGCACTTGGGTTTCGGGCCAGTCATTTTACGTTAAGAAGGTGTGGTCTGCAATCTTGTAGGAGGAGAGGGTAGATTCTGCCCTTCTGAGCTGGGACTTTCTGGTTAAAAGTTTATTGTGCCTGCTTATTTGAACTGTTTCTTTCTGAAATTGGTAAGATTTGTTTGCTGTAAAATAGACTAAATTCAGACCTGCTGAATCTAGCTTTGTTTGTATAACTTGAGGACTAACCCAGACCATCTTTTTTTTGGAGAAGGTTCCCCTGCACCCTAGTGGCAGGAGTGTGCAGTTAGAACTTGTCTGATCAAAGACTGTTGGAATGGAGCTCAGTTTTTAGCTTTTTGTTGGTTAATTTGTTTAAATCAGTTTGCTCATTTGCTACTGTTATATTAAAAAAAAAAAAAAAAAAAAAAAAAACATACACTTTATGCATCGCTGCTTAGCTAGGGTTAAACTACTTCCGGCACCATAAAGTGTGCTCTTCAAATTTTCCCTTAGAACTAGCCAGTTTTTTTAGTTTTAGCACTCAAATCTGTTTCTTTGAGCTCAGCACTTGTTCAGAACTCACTGTAAGCACTAAATAAGCTACAAATTACTACAGCACTCAACTTTCCTCACTTGTCTAGAGAAAAACAGTTTTTCGTACTTAATAAATAAGCACCTATCCAGGCATGTCTAAGGGTCAGCTCCCAGCGTTTTCTCCTGTCTACCTGATGAATCTGGGCATCTTGGGGCAATGCACCTGTTGCCTCATGTACACAGACAACCCTCTCCTCCTGCCACCCAACACTACAACCTGTGAGAGATGCACTTGTATAGCCAAACTGCAAGTAAAGCTCTTTTCACCCAAGACTGGACTAGACAGTCAAGAGGAGAAGGTAAACACTTGCACCACACTCATCACATAATCCCTCAAAAACTACACCACCAAAACACACACATAGCAACACAAAACACACACCTACATTTGCGGAGGCTCTCAATAAAAATTTGCTCAAGCAACAGAGACCTCCAAAGCAGAAACACAAGCAACCTCCACTCCCCAACAGAACCCAAATGACACATAGCCCACAAACTCAGTGTGCCACTCAACCGCAGCCCATAAGGCATAACAACATACCCAACACTCTAGTCATAGGTGACTCTATAGTCAGGCACACTGATGTTCCACTCATGAGGCTAAACAAGGAGAAAGTTACTGTCAGCTGCCTGTTGGGTGTCAGGATCCGCCACATAACGCATGCACTCAGGTCACTCCCCAACAAGTAGAAATAGGACTCTGTCATTGTCCATGTTAGTATGAGTGACCTGAGAATTACCTCCCTGGACTACATAAAAAGAGACATGGAGGAGCTCTCTGATCTTGTAGCCAAGGCAGGTATGACCCTAGCCCTGAGTAGCATCCTGCCATCACCCAGAATGATACCAGAATACAAGGACAAAATGATTGACTTCAACAATTGGCTAAGCTTCAGGTGTCATTCTAAGGGGATCCTGTATCTGTCTGCCTGGGATGACATGATCGACAGACTATAATGCTTTGCCAGAGATGGGCTGCACCTGTCGCCCAAGGGATTCCGGATACTGGCTAAGACTCTTGCCACCCCTATATAGTGCCTTTTTTAGGCAAGGTTCAAATGACAAATTCACCACCGTAACAAGTACAAGCAAGCAAAATCTGAGGGTAATGCTACTCAATGCTAGAAGTCTAAGCCTCAAAATGCACTCACTCGAGGCACTCCTTAAAATGAAGAACATCGACATCTGTGCAGTGACAGAGACCTGGTTCAAGGCTCCAATTAGCACCCCTGCATTACCAGGCTATAATTCATACCACACCTTTCAGCCTCCTAACCTAGACCGAAACACTAAAGGCAGAGGAGTGCCCATATTCATTAAGGATATCCAACACCTCCAGGCTAGTTGCTCAGCATAATGCATCCGAGATTATCCAAGTGCAACTAACTCTGGGCAAGACTGCAATCCAAATTGTAACTTGCTACAGATCCCCCACCATGCCCCAGGATTCTCACTCCTCGTTTGATACATTGGAAAATATTAGGGTACAACCCAACACCCTAATAATGGGCGATTTTAACTACCCCACCATTAACTGGGAAAACTACTCATGTACCAACTCTTTTGCTCAACGTTTTCTGGAATTCATAAATTCCAATGCCTTGGATCAACTTCTCCACACCCCCATCAGGGGCAGCAATATCCTATACCTGGTCATTACCAACATGGGTGACCGGTGTTTCACACCAGAAGTCAATTCCTCGTTGGGCAGATACGACCACAAGCTAATCACCCTAGACATCCACATCCAGCCCCCACCCCCCATTAGGGAAACCACCATAAAACATTTCTCCAAAGTGAACTTCACACTTCTTAAGACAGAAGTGGCAAACTTCACGACACCCATGCAGATGGACAATAGAGGTACGACTGTTGAATCCTAACTAAATGCACTTTATAAGCACTGACACAAGAGCATGGATTGTGCTATCCCTAACAGAATCAGTTACTTGGGTTAGCAGCTGATTATTTCAATAACATATTTCTAGATGTTCTAAATACACTGGGCCCCATAAGACACTTAAGAACAAAAAAATAACTGCCCATGGCTCTGTAAAGAAACCAAACAGTTACTAAAACAAAGAGATATACTCTGGTATCAACATATAACCAACAAATCAAAACCTTCCCTAGACAACTACCGCCACCTAAGAAATGTCTGCAAAAAGCAAATCAGAGCTGATAAAAAACTGTACTCTACAAACACAGTCCAAGCAACAAAAGAACCCACAAAAATTCTGGGCTTCCATCAATCAGCTTATCCATCCAGGCCACACCCCTTACCCCATCTCCAAACATCAAAAACTCAGAAGAAAGTATAGCATCCTATGTTAGCTCATTTTTCATAAACTACATCCTCTCACTCATAAAATAGCCTGCAACAAATCACCCTCCATACTATCACCGACTCACCTACCTCACTCTCTTTTAAACCCATCCAAACAAGTACAATAAAGAAATTACTAAGCCAACTAAAAAACAGAACTCTTGCTGAAGACAAACTACCAAACTACCTCAAATTAGCAGCTGATGTCATTTGTGACCCAGTTTCAATACTGATCAATAGCTCTATCAGCGAACAGTATGTACCTAAAATCTTGAAAACCTCCTGTGTAATTCCACTCCACAAAGAATGCTCCTAACTAACAACAGGCCAATATCCATACTATCTCCTCTTTCGGAAATCTTAGAAGTGTGTCCATTTCTCAACTGATGCAACACCTACTATCTAATAAGCTCCTTTCCAATACACAACAAGGATTTCAACCAGGCCATAGTACCACCACTCCACTCTTCAAATTTATCAGTACTGTTAACCAACTAAAAAACAACAGCCAAATAGTTGCCTCGATATTTCTACACATGTCAAAGGCATTTGACACAGTGTCCCATGAACAACTCCTACATGAGCTTGCATCACTTGACATATCTAGTAAACATATATCTCACGCCATCAAAAAGGCCCACATTAAATTAGGTTCCCTTTACAGAAACATAAAATTATTTTTTCCTTTTTCCATTTTGTGTTTATTCAAAACATGCTTTGCTAAACCATTGTTTATTTTTTCTATTTCTACTGCCCTTAAATGTTCATGCATTCTTTTATATAACTCTCTGCTAGTTCTTCCTATATAAAAAGCTGGGCATAGCCCACATAACACAACAAACTGCATATTTTGAGCTACAGATGTACTTATTAAATAATTTAGTAACATAACCCATAGCTGCTATCTCTACTTGATCATTCTCTGAAACATGAGAGCATAATCTACATTTACCACACTTAAAACATCCAATTTTTGTTTTCACTCGTATCTTCTTTGTTTTTTATAAAAATATTCTTTTAAATTTTTGCCTCTCTTAGAAACAAAAATTGGGTTATCACCTACTATATCTCGCATGCCCTCAAAATTCATCAAAAATTTCCAATTACTTTTGATTATTGATTTTATACTAAATTCATCTACTGAATTCTGTAACACACAGGCTTAGTGCATAGTTGTTAACTTTAACTTCTTTACTTTTCTTAATCTCATGATAATTTCCTTT
Source organism: Protopterus annectens (assembly GCF_019279795.1). Lineage (NCBI taxonomy): Eukaryota > Metazoa > Chordata > Ceratodontiformes > Protopteridae > Protopterus > Protopterus annectens. The sequence continues at coordinate 267,870,192 of NC_056751.1, forward strand.
TCTCTCATATTTAACTTCTTCTATAATTTCTTTTACTAATTCAGTACGATATCCTCTATTAAAACATTTTGCTTCCATTTGATCACATTCTGTTAAAAAAATGTTCATCTTCTGTCAATGCATAAACCTTAAAAACTGTCCTTTAACTATATTTCTTTTTAAGCTTTTCCTGTGCATGCTATTGTAATGCAAATAACTATTACTCTGTCTCTCTTTTTTAACTAACCTAACTTTCAACCTGTTGGCAGATTTATAAACTACTAGGCCTAAGAACTGAATTTCATCCCTTCCATTTGTATATGTGAACTTCAAATAATTTGTAACATTATTTAAACAGACCAAAAATTCCAATAAATTTTCTTCATCACCATTCCATAAAAAGCATGTTATCAATAAAGCACTTATACAAAATTACATTCTTAGAATACTTAGAGCTAAAAACAAATTATTTTTCCCAGCCTGACATGAATATATTAGCATAACTGGAGGCCATTGCTGCCCCCATCGCTACTCCATTCTTTTGCTTATAAATTTCATTGTCAAAACTAAAATAATTATAACTTAAAATCACATCCAAGATTTCTGTCAATAACCTAATATCTTTACATGAAAATAATTGTGATGAAACCATTTCTTTATTTACCATCTCAAGTCCTTCCATATTTGGAATGGTGGTATACAAGGAAACTACATCAACTGTTACCAGTATGGTGGGATCCATCACTTCTACAGCCATTATCTGATCTTTAAATTGAAAATAATCTCTTTTAAAAGAAGCCCCTCTTACAACTAACTTCTGCAGACACTTATCTGCAAAAATTGCCAAAGGCTCTGTTCTACTCCCCTGACTTGCCATAATAGGCCTAAAAGTAGGAGTTGCTATACTCTTATGTACTTTGGGTAAGCCAAAAAACCTCCCCAATTTGAGTGTCTCCACTTTTTAAAAAGAGACTTTATGTGGAGTTCACATATAGGTCTGGAAGGGATGAAATTCAGTTCTTGGACTAGTTTATAAATCTGCCAACAGGTTGAAAGTTAGGATAGTTAAAAAGAGACACAAAGTAATAGTTATTTGCATTACAATAACATGCACAAGAAAAGCTTAAAAAGAAATATAGTTAAAGGACTCTTTTAAGGTTTATGTGCTGACAGACTAGCATTTTTTAACCAAGAATGTGAGCACGATCAAATGGAAGCAAAATTTTTAAATGGAGGATATCCTATTGAATTAGTAAAAGAAGTTATAGAAGACGTTAAATATGAGACAAAGGGAAATTATCATGAGGTTAAGAAAACTAAAGAAGTTAAAGTCATCAACTATGCAATAGCCTGTGTATTATAGAATTCAGTAGATGAATTTAGTATAAAATCAGTAATCAAAAGTAACTGGAAATTTTTGATGAATTTTGAGGGCATGTGAGCTATAGTAGGTCATAGTCCAATTTTGTTTCTAAGAGAGGAAAAAATTTAAAAGAATATTTTTATAAAAAGCATAAAGAAGATATAGTGAGTGAAAGAGGTGTTCTGAGAGACTGCCTTACATATCTGCAATTATACAGAGCTGAGTATATATTTTTTTGGTTATAGAGTTTAATTGTTGCTTAGATCTGTGTTGAAACTGTTGTCTCATTGTTCTGAGAGACTGATGGGCAAATATACAGAGCTGAGAATATTTTTTTGGTTTTAAAGTTTGTACTGTTAGTTTTTGCTTAGATCTCTGTTGAAACTGTTTTCCCCACCCCCATTTTCTGCTGTCTCTTCAGTTGGCATAGTAACAGCTGCATTCAAATTGCTGGAACCTGTGTTCTGAGAGACTGCCTTACATATTACCTGCAACTATACAGAGCTGAATATATATTTTTTTGGTTATAGAGTTTAATTGTTGCTTAGATCTGTGTTGAAACTGTTGTCTCACTGTTCTGAGACACTGATCAGCAAATATACAGAGCTGAGAATATTTTTTTGGTTTTAAAGTTTGTACGGTTAGTTTTTGCTTAGATCTCTGTTGAAACTGTTTTGTCACACCCACCCTCCCTATTTTTGGTTTGTAGTTTAAATTTGGTGGCTTTTGCAGTTGCCCGCCCCACTGTAGATTTGATCTGGGACACTCCCCCGTCCCATCTCTTTACTACATTCTACCTAATAAACTCTTTCTGCACTTGCTTTTAGTCCTTTTTAATTTAATTGCATTTTAAACTGTGTTTGGTCTAATATTGCTGCATACTCAAGTGTGCTAGCTTGCACTGCATGTAAATTGTTTCTTACTAGTGTTTTTGCTTCTTTTCCGTAAAAAAAAAAAAAAAAAAAAAAAAAAAAAAAAAAAAAACTGTAAGCCTGTTTCCTACCTTTCCTGTAACTAGTGTTCAGATACAGATTTGCTGTATCCAGGACTGTATGCAAGCTTCTGAGTCCCCCAAGCCTTTCTGTGTTGGAGGGAAGCCTTCTAGCTTATCAGTGGGAGTGGTAAGCACTAGGTAACCTGTCTACCACATAAGTAGTGGTTCTGGCCCAGAATTTGTAGTTATTAGCCGTTTGGGCAATCTCTTCCATCTCTCTCAACTTTCTGATTTGAAAACCTGTATTTGCACTTGTTTCTGTCCTGTAACTCATCTAGTGCAGATACAGATTCTTCGTTTTAGCACTTAAATTTGCTTGTTCGTGCTCAGACTTGTTCAGAACTTGTAAGCACTAAATAAGCTACTAATTACTATAGCACTCTATCTTCCTCATTACCTAGAGGAAAACATTTTTGTACTTTCTTTTCTCACTTGCTTAGAGAAAAACAGCTCTTGTACTCACTTTCCTCACTTATGTAGAGGAAAAACAGTGCAACTCTCTTTTTGCGTGGTCTTGCGCACAGAGCAGTGTTGGGCAGCGCCGGTTAGCTGGGGTATACTATTCCCGGCCCCACAAAGTCTGCACTGTAAATTTTCCCTTAGAACTAGGCAAGCCTCAACTCAAGTGCTTCAGATCAGCTGCTCTTATTGCAGCACTTGCAAAATAGAAATCAGCACTTGTCCTAATCTCCTAGACAGCACTATTATTCTCCAAATTTCCTAGACAGTACTATTATAATATAGCATAAGACCCTCGATTGTCCGCAGGACTTAAGTTCAATTTACTCTTCAAAGCATGTCCAGAGGTCAGCTTCAGGTGTACTCTCCAGTTCATCTGGTGGAAATGGGCATCCTGAGGCAGTGTCACAACTGCCTCATGTATACAGACAACCCTCTCCTCTTACCTCTAGACACAAACACTTGTGAAAGATGCAAATACACAGCCAGACTGGAGGCTAAGCGCTCTCAACCCATGACTGTAACAGACAGTCAAGAGAATAAGGGACACACTTGCATCACACCACCTGTCACACATGAATCTACAAAACAAGCACTGGCAAAACATATGCATAAATACACAAAAACATATTCGGAAGCACTAGGTACCAATCTGAAAAAGAAACCGTGCTCTCCAAAGCAGACAAGCAAGCAACCTGCACCCCCAAACACAAGCCAGAAAACACACAATTCACCTCAGCAGTGTGGCTCACAACAGCCCTTAAGGCAAAACACCATACCTAACACGCTAGTAATAGGAGACTCTATAGTAAGGCACACGGATGTTCCACTTACCAGGCTGAACAAGGAGAAGGTTACTGTCAGCTGCTCGGATCCGCCACATAACACAGGCACTTAGGTCGCTCCAGAACAAGTAGAAGTATGACGCTGTCATTGTACATGTTGGTGTGAATGATCTAAGACATACCTCCCTAGACTACATGAAAAGAGACATTGAGGAGCTCTCTGATCATGTAGCCCAAGCTGGTATGACCCTAACCTTGAGTAGCATACTACCTTCACCTAGAATGATACCACAATACAAAGACAAAATGATCAATTTCAACAATTGGCTAAGCTTCTGGTGTCATTCTAAGGGGATCCAGTGTCTGTCTGCCTGGGATGACATGATAGACAAGCCTCGCTGTTTTGCCAGAGATGGGTTGCACCTGTCACCCCTAGGTTTTCAAATATTGGCCAAGGCTCTTGCCGTTCCCATAGTGCCTTTTTTAGGAAAGGCTCAAAGGACAAACCAACCACCATAACCAGCACAGGTAACCAAAAAACTAAGGGTAATGCTACTCAATGCCAGAAGTCTCAACCTCAAAGTGCACACACTCGAGGCTCTCCTCAGCATGGAGAAAATCGATGATTGTGCAGTGATGGAAACCTGGTTCAAGGCTCAAGAGAGCACCCCAGTACTGTCAGGTTACAATTCATATCATACCTTCCGGCCTCAGTTACTGGATCGCAGTACAAAGGGCGGTGGTGTATCCATATTCATCAAGGATACATATATCTCCAGGTTAGTAGCGCAGTGTGATGCCCCAGATATCATTCATGCACAACTATCAGCAGGCAAAACCACATTTCAAGTCGGAGCCGGTTACAGATCGCCCACCATGTCCCAAGATGCTCACTCTGCATTCCTTGAAACATTGGAAAATATAAAGGTCCTACCCAACACTATAATCTTGGGTGATTTCAACTACCCTGGTATAGACTGGGCGAACTACCAATGTTCCAACTCCTATGCTCAGCGATTCATAGAATTTATAAATTCAAATGCCCTTGAACAACTAGTATGTTCCCCCACTAGATGGGACAACATACTGAATTTAATCATCACAAATATGGGCGCCCATTGTACCACACCCGTTATCACCCCCTCCTTGGTCAGATCAGACCACAAACTGATAACACTGGACATCCTCACTCCTCCACCTCCCCCAATCAAAGAAACCATAGTCAAAAACCTTTCCAAAGCAAACTTCAAACTACTTGCATCCAAAGTGGAAAGCTTCACTATTCCCTTGCAGAAGGATAATGATATCCAGGATGCGGAATCCTACATCAAGGCACTCTATATGCATCTTCAGGATTGCATGGACCGTGCTATCCCAAATAAAACCAAGACTCCTTCCTCAAGCAAGAAGAAACCAGTCTGGTGGACCCTGGCCATAAGCAAACTTTACAATAAAAGGAGGAGACTTATACAAAAAAAGGCCAAATCTCAAGTAGAAAAATCATCCCTGATCAGCATTAGTAAGAAAGTGAGGGCCCTCATCAAGTCAACTAAAGCTAATTTTGAAAAGAAAGTTGCCAAGGATGTCAAGGATAACCATAAGGCCTTCTATGGCTACGTCAAAAACCTAAATGGCAACGCTCAGGTCTGTTCTGAGCTAGTACAAAATGGAACAAAATACACCGACCCTTCTGACATTGCCAACATCTTGGCTGACAGGTTCAGTGCAAATTCCCCCTCACCACCTACAGGGCCTATTACCATTCTAGGGGATTGTGTGCAAGTCCAATTATTACTGATATGTTGGTTAACAAGGCTCTATATAAAGCTAAAAACACTGCCTCCATAGGACCAGATGGTGTCCCAGGCTGGGTCATACGTGAGCTCCAAAAGGAATTAACCCCGCATCTTAATACCCTGTTCAGTCTCAGCCTCTCCACAGGATATGTGCCCATAGAATGGTGCACGGCAATGGTGGTCCCGCTACACAAGGGTGGGGCCACAACTGACCCTGGGAACTACCGACCAATAAGCCTGACCAGTCTGATCTGTAAGGCTATGGAGCGAATCATTATGGAACTCAAAAATGGAGAAATTGGGAACCTCCAGTCGCTGGACCCCACACAGTTCGGCTTCGTCAAGGGCAGATCATGCCTCCTGAACCTGGTGGATTTCTTTGAGACAGTTACTCAGGCTATAGATAAGGGAAAGGAGGTACACACGGCTTACCTTGACCTTGCTAAAGCATTTGACACCATTCCCCATTCAGGTATTATTGATAAGCTCACCAGCCTGGGCATAAACCCTTATGTCACAAGATGGATCGCAAACTAGCTCAGACAGATCCCATAAAGTAAGAGTAGCGGGATCTATGTCCGAATCCAGACCAGTAACGAGTGGTGTGCCTCAGGGCTCTGTCCTGGGGCCCCTCCTGTTTGGCATATACTTCTCAGAAGTACAGGCAAGCACGGAAGGGCTGTGGCTGACTAAGTTTGCGGACGACTGCAAACTGGGTGCTATAAGAGAGTCTCCGGCCGACATGGAGATCCTCCAGAAGGGCCTAAATGAGACTGATACATGGTGTCAAAGCCATGGTCTCTAGCTAAATCCAAAAAAATGCGTAGTAATCCCCTTTGGAAAAAACAGAGTGCCCACAAACTACAACATAGGAGGTAATCCCCTGAAATCTGAAGAAGAAATAAGGGATCTACGGACCCAAGTAGATAGTCAGCTTTCCTTTGATAACCATGTTGCCAAAGTGGTTAGAAAATCCTTCTATGTGACCCAACTGATCACGAAAGGGTTCGCATCAAGATCTAAGGATGTAATGGTGCCCCTCTACTCTTCCCTCATCAGACCCATTATTGAGTACAATGCACCAATTGGAATGTACCTGACTAGACATCTCCAGCAGCTGGATAGACCACAAAGGCACCTAACCAAGAGGATTACTGGCCTCAAACAGTTGCCCTATGCAGCACGATTGAAAAAGCTAAGACTGTTCTCTGTTGCATACCACTTTCTCAGAGGTGATCTCTGTCTAACGTACAGAGCCATGTCCAAAGCAGAATTGTTGAACATGCTCCATCTTAGCAAAACCAAATCTACTCGAGCTACACGCTCTAGGGATATGAACCTCAACACAACAATGAATAGAACATGCTGGAGGGATGGATTCCCTTCGCAGAGACTTCCCTTACTATGGAACAGGGCCCCGATCTACATAAGACAGAGCCCCTCACTATCACTCTTCAAGAGGAACCTTGATGAGTGGATAGGTAACAAAGATGACACCGGGGATCACACCAACAGCATTACTAGATAGGGGCCAAGGGTACTAGCTGCTAGTACAAGAGTCTAGGGAACTACTAAAGGGGCGGTGAATACCGCACAACGTGGCTGGGCTAATATATGCCTTCGGGCAGATAGCCCAGTACCAACCTATGAACCTATAAAGCAAAAATGAGGTGTTTAAGTGTGGTAAATGTAAATTGTGCCCTCATGTTTCAGAGAATGTTCAAGTAGAGGTAGCAGCTAGGGGTTATATTAAATTATTTAATAAGTACAGTTGTAGATCAAAATATGTAGTTTGTTGCATTATATGGGCTATGCCCTGCTTTTTATATAGGAGGAACTAGCAGAGACTTGTACAAAATGTACAAACATTTTAGGGCAGTAGAAATAGAAGAAATAAACGATGGTTTAGCAAAGCATGTTTTGGATAAGCACAAAATGGAAAAAGGAAAAGTTAATTTTATGTTTCCCATAATAGATCAAGTTTCAAATTTTGAATGTAGGCTAGATGCAGATGATGAGTTAGATTGGAAAGGCTACTGTTGGCAGGTTAAATTAAATGCTTCCAGATTCTCCTGGTCTAAATGAACGGGAAAATTAAAGTGGTCCTGAAAAGGAAAGGGTTAAATCACTGATTGAAGTCATGTGATGTTAAATTAATTAAATGCATTTAATGAAGTCATATCTGTTACAACTGGATCTGAAGAAGTTCCATTGTAGGAACGAAAGCGCTTACGAGTTGGTTTGTTGTGGACTTAGTTTATTAAAGTATTTATTTTATCGTTTCAAGTGTGTTTTTATATATTAATCTTTGTAATATTTGGAAAGAAAACTGACAACTTAATAGATTGGTTGATATTTGGTTCTGACACCATCTTAGGAAGGATTTGTTCTTAAAGCCACCCTATCCTTATGAAATACTAAGCAAGGATGTTTAGAAGACGGTGCTTGAAGTTCTGAAAGTCTTCTAGCAGAAGTCATGGTTACCAAAAATATAGTTTTCCAGGTCAGAAATTTCAACTCACATTTAGCTGCTGGTTCAAAGGGTGAATGAATTAATAATTGTAATACCAAATGTAAATCCCATGGTGGAGATGGATCTTTATAAGGGGGTCTCAAAATAAGAATACCTCTCAAAACAGCTTCACAAAGTTTAGATGAAGCCAAGGAGGGGTTTTCAATCCAAACGCGAAAATTAGAAATAGCAGCTGGTTGTACTCTAGTAGTTGAGGAACTGGCTCCTTCACTGAAAATTGTTGTTAAGAATTCAAGGACACTATGTACCGGTGCTGAAAGGAGATCAATATGTTTCTGCTGTGCCCAAAAACAAATCTCTTCATTTAATTATGTAAACTTTCCTTGTAAAAGCTTTGTGGGAGGACTAAAGGTGGAGGTGTCTCTATTTACATCAAAAATAAATATACCTCAAGGCTGGTCAAACAGGACAATGTACTTGAGCTGCTCCATGTTCAAATCACTATAGGCAAAATCCAATACCACTTCTTTGGAAGTTATAGATCTCCCTCCTCTATGACCCAGGAAACATACACCACGTATTTAAACTAGAAACACTCACCCATCCAACCCAGTACCATATTCATGGGCGAATTTAATTACTCCACTATTAACTGGGAATCCTGCAAGACACAAAACATATAAAGGCACTGAAATTCCTGGATTTTATAAACACAAACTCCCTGAACCACTCAATACACCATTCAGGAGTGCAACCATACTGAATCTGGTCCTCTCTAATATGGGACAGTGCTGCACACCCCCATACTATAATGTCTTCCCTGGTAAGACCACAAAATGGTCTCCTTTGAAGTAAAAATAAAACCTGGACCCCAGATAAACCTCCTGCTATTAACTGATAACCTGGCAAAAGTTAAGCTCCCATAAACCCTGAGAACACTGCTGCCTATGCAGAACTGTTCACGGAAACCCTTTACAAGCATGCTAATATCTGCATAGAAGCAGCTGTACCCGCCAGGAAGTAGTAGAATGAATTCAAAAAACAAGACACCCTGGTGGAATCACAAAATCAATAGACTGTATAAGAGAAGGAAGAAAATCATGGCAAAAATTAGGAGGTGCAGCACCCAGCAGGATAAAAGCACTCTCAAACTAAAACATCTCAGAAGACAAAAAGTCCACCAAAAGCAAATCTGAGGTAAATTTGGCCTCCCAGGCCAAGGACAATCACAAGGCATTCTTTAGGTATCTCTACAACCTCAAAGGCAATATACAATTGTGTGCAGAGCTCACTGTAAATGGAACCACCTGTACTGAGCCAGAAGATATAGCAAACCTAATGGCCAATAAATTCAACTCCAACCTTACCCCTCTCTCCCCCTCAACCTTCCCTCAGGAAATACCATCAAATATAACACCCCCTGCTATCACTAGGGAACAGGTCCTTAATGCTCTCTCTAAGGCCAAGAACACTGCATCAATGGGCCCAGACAATATCCCAGGATGCCTACTAAGTAGTATGAAACATGACCTATCAGGGCCTCTGGAAATGCTATTTAACTATAGCCTCCAAACAGGCTTTACCTCATGAATGGAGTGAACAGCAACAGTCATCTCTCTGCACAAAGGTGGGCCATCTACAGACAATGGAAAGTACAAAACCACAAGTCTCACTAGTCTTGTATGTAAAACCATGGAAAGAATTATCATGGAAATGATCAAGTGATATAGTAAACCTCCAGATACTGGACCCAACCCAATTTGGTTTCAAGAAGAGATCATGGCTACTGAATCTTCTTTGAGAAGGTCACCAAAGCAATGAATGAGGGCAAAATGGTTCACACTGCTTACCTTGACCTGACCAAGGCATTTGACATGATACCCCACTCGGGCACTGTTGACAAACTCAAGAGGTTAGGTACAAACTCGTAAGCCACCCGGTGGATAACCAACTGGTTCAAAGATACTACCCAGTATGTTAGAACTGAGGTGTCTACCTCTATAAAGAAGCCAGTCACAAGTCCCTCAGGGATCAGTCCTTGGACCACTGCTTTTTGTCATTTACTTCTCTGAAGTCAAGGCCAATGTCACTGGCTGACTAAATTCGCAGATGATTGCAAATTAGGAGCTGTCGTTGAATCCCACACTGATAAAAATAGTCTCCAGGAGGAGCTGACACAGACAATCAACTTGTGTTAGATCCATGGACTAAAACTAAATGCCAAGAAATGCATAATGGTATCCCTCAGTAAGTCATCCACCCCTGGCAACTATCATATTGCCAACACACCTCTTGACCAAGTAATCAGGGACTTAGGGACACACACATGTATAGCAATGTAATCTCTGAGCATCATGTATCTATAGTAGTGAGGAAATCATTCTATTTTGCACAACTTGTAAACAAAGGTATGGCATGTAAATCCAAGGAAGTCATTGTTCCGCTGTATTTGGCATTCATCAGAGCTATCATGGAGTACAATGATCCTTTTGGTATGTACCTAACCAGGCATATCCAATGATTGGAACATCCACAGGGGTTCCTCACTAAAATAATACAGAGCTTAAGTAAAATATTCTATGCAGACCATCTCAAGGCTCTATCCCTGTATTTGTTCTGCTACAGGCTTTTGAGGGGAGATCTATGCCCGACATACAGGGCATTTTCATACCCCACTCTGATGGACCTCCTGAATATCCACAAAACAAACAGCACCAGAATTACCTGTTCTAAACACTTAAAAATTGCCTGACCTGGTGGAGGGACAGCTATGTATCCCAGAGATAACCCCAACTCTGGAACAGCCTCCCCATCCATGTTGTGAAGCAGAGTTCCTCTCTAACCCAATTCAAGTACAACTTGGACAAATGGATGGTGAACAGGAAATTCATCCCTGGTCTGGCACCTATGTCTGTAATGGACACAAGCAACTGATAAATAGTTTGTCTACTAGGTTCTAGCTTGTAAATGTTTCATCTCCCAAGACCCTGCTTACACTTATCAAAAGTATCAGAACTTGTCAGAGTTTTGGGATGCATCTCTAGGGTTATAAAGGCCTTTGTGGTTGTTAGTCTAGTAAACACCTATGAACAGTATACGATGAACAGGGGAGGAGAGCAAATGTTGTCTGGCTATCACTGGAAGTGGAGATACCATGCAGTCAAGTCTTAGGTTTGAGATATCTAGGTGAATTATGCCTGTTGGGTGAGAAAAAGGTCCAGAATTGGATCCAGACTCCATGGAGGGTAGATTAGATGGGGCCAAAGGAAGGGGAACCAAATTTGTTGAGGCCAGTAAGGGGCAATGAAGATGACTCTGCTCTTCAACTGGGATGTTTTCTGTAGAAATTTGGGGATAAGCATAAAGGAGACTGGGGGCCAATCATGTAGGACAGCGTCTCTCATTGGCACGCCGGTATGGGGATTAGAGCAAAGAACTTGTTGCACTGTTGTTTAGAGGAATCACAAATAGATCACAGCGTGGCTGGCCCCATAGGCAAAAAATGATTTCTGCCACATTCGTGTTGAGAGACCACTCGTGAGGTAGCAGAATGGACTTGCTCAGTTTGTCTGCTATCAAATTAGATTTCTCCGGAATGTGTGTTGCTATCAGAAATCGGTTGGATGACATTGCCCACTGTCAAACTCTGAGAGCTTCTCAACATAAAGGGTAAGACACAGTTCCTCCTGGTTTGTTGATGTACCACAGACATATATGTCTGTCTGAATCACAGATGCCCCAAAAGGTAGAGAGTCTTGGGATGTCTGTGATGCTAAAAGCACTGGTCTCCTTTTCCAGGCCACTGTTTTGCAAATTGACTTCTCCAGGGGACCATGTGCCTTGGACAGTATTTTAAAGAAAGTGCCCCCCCCCCCCCAATCTGGGATGCATCCGTGGTCACTATGGCCTTGGGTTGAGAAAGAAAGATGGGATGGGCCTATCAGAACTCGATGTGAGTGAATCTACCACCAAAGGCATCTTTTGCATGCTTTGGTAATTCTTATCTGAGCAGACATGTGGTTGATGGAGAATGGACCACTGATTTGCTAATATCCATTGAAGAATCCTCACATGAAATCTTACTAGTGGAACAAGAACTACAGCCGCAGACACTGATCCCAAGTCCTGTAAGATTAATCAGGCTGATATTGCGGAGCTGTGAATTATTTTCCTGACCTGGAATCTGACAGCCTGTACTCTTGACAGAGGAAGAGAAGCCATCATGTATACTGTGTTGAAAATGGCTCTTATGAACTCTAATGCCCGAGATGGTTCTACCTGAGACTTGTAATTTATGCTTATCCCTAGATGGGAGCAAGCCTGGAGTATCTGGTCTCAAGCTCTAACAGTAGATGGCTGTTCGGGGTGGTAATGTGCCAGTCGTCCAAGTATGGAAACACTCAATCCCTGCAGTCTCAAGTAAGCCGATACTACTGCCATGCATTTGGTAAACACCCTGGAGGCTGTGGTGAGGCCAAAGAGCAGTGCTCTGAACAGGGAATGACTGGCTCCCAGCTGGAATTACAAATACCTTCTGAATTATCTGTTCATTTTTATGTGATAGTATGCATCCTGAAGGTCTGTCGAGCATATCCAGTCGTCCTTGCCCAAAAAGGGCAGAATTGACTGAACCATAACCATTTGGAACTTGGTGTGCTGAACTGATTTGATCAGACTGCTGAGATTCAAAATCAGCCTCCAGTCCCCAGTTTTCTTTGGCACTAAAAAGAATCTTGAGTAAGTTCCAAATCTTATCTGGTCTGGTGGGACCTCTTGGATGACTTTTCTAGCTTTCATATTTCTAGACTGACTGCTTTCCTCTAACTGGGTAGAACATTGGGAATTTTGCAAACTGGTGAAGAAGGTAGGGAAAAGGGAATTATATAACCTCTGGAAATAATCCTCTGCAACCATGCATCTTTCATAATGTCTAGCCAGGCTCTCTGGTGCATGGGTAAACAACCCCCAATTGCCTCCACAGGTGGACAATTGGGCCTCCTTTCAGGAGCGCTGGTAGGGTCTGTTGGAGAAAGAATCTCTGGACCCCTGAATCTGTGAACCTCCTCTGCCACATGGTTGTCATCTTCCATTTGAATTCCTCACTCTGTCCCTGGGGGGGAGCCATCTCCACATGGGGATCTTGGAAAGGACCCAAGCAGGGACTTCCTGAACCACATTTTCCAACCTCCTTATTGATTCCTGGAAAAGATCCTTTGAGGAGTCGAAAAACATACTGCAACTGCAGAGAGGGTCTTTCCATGTTGCTTGCAAGTGGAGTGTGTGTCCTTAACTTTAGGGTTGAGCAATGAGCTTCTGTCAAAAGGAGCATCGATGAAATATGACTTAAAGGGCTCCGCAAAGTCACACAAACGCATTCAGGCATGCCTCCTAATAGAAATGCCAGAACCTGCCACACCTGAGGTACATTCTGCCACATGGGAGATTAAGCCTCATGGATGAGTTAGTGATCGATTGAAGGTTAGCCAACTGGTCGGCTACAGGAGATTGAGCCTCAGGAGTACTGATCCCAGACAAGGGAGTTTGAAAGTTCCTTAATCAAATCCCTCTACAATCTTGTGAAGTGTGCCAAATAATTCAGCGGTCTGAGTGCAAATGTTGCTGAACCGTACACACACTTCTGAAATCTGTCCAATGCCCTAGACTCTTTGTTAGGGGGATGGACAGAACAACTCTGCTATGTGAGTTCTTTCTTGGTGGCTGCTGCCGCCACAACCATGGCATCCACGGGAACTCCCTTGCTCCAAAATTCCTTTCCTGCAGGTCTTGTCAAAATCCGATCTGGTCTTCTGGGGACTGGCTCAGCTGTGTCTGGTTCCTTACATGCCCACTTAGAGATCAAATCAATGAGATCACCAGCAGGCAGAGTCACCAAGGAGGTAGATGGGCCAGACCCAAAGGCCACCAGGTCCAGGAATACAGATTCATCTCTGGAAAGATTATCGGCGGACCACCCCCCTGCTTAAGTTTTGCTAGGATGTCTCCAAATGAGACATATTCAAGTGGAGATCTTGCAGACCATTCCTCATCATTAAAATCTGTATCTTCTATGATGGACTTCTGAGGAGAGACCAAGTGTCTTGTCTAGCTTTTCTTAGGGACTTCTTCAGTGGGGTGTTCTGGAGAAGTATCGGAACAAATCGCAATACCCTGCTGGGTAGCCTGAAGACTTTGGGCTGTCTCTGCGGAGTAAAATGATGGGGCTCAAGATGCAGAGACATGCAGGATCCAGAGGGTAGATCCAAGGGGGGAGGAGCCAGCCACCCTGCAGGAGTAGAGAACACTCTTTTCACTACCTCAAAGGCAGAACACCCGCGGGAGAAGCAAGTCGATGCAGTAGAGAAACCAAGCTTCTGACCCATTGGGTCCCTCTGCACCCAAAGGCATTCCACCTGAGGCAGAGGCCAGAGCTGAGCTATCCAGTGCTGTAGCTCCAAGGGGCAGAGACTGCTCTGACCGCTTTGGATTCTATTCCAATGCCTCAGATCCAGTAGGGATGCTTCAGCGCCGAGAGTTGTCCAGCTCCAAAGCACACTGAGCAGACACCCTCAGAGAAAGTATTATGATCTTCGGATCCAAACCAGATGCTTCCAGGAGACTCTGATACAAGGGCTCTGAAACAAGATGGATTGGAGAATGGGCCAAAAATTGGAGGTGTAGTACTAGCAAGGGCTTCCTGACCAGAGGGGATAGGAGCTGGAAGAAATCCCATCTGAATCTACATTGAGAGAAACTTCATCATTCAGTCCACATCAGCCTTGGTCAGGGTTCTAGAAGAACGGGATGATGCCACTGAGGGAGACCTGGTGCACAGGGGGGATTCCAAAAAGGGAGATGGTACCACAGAGGGTATCGGATCCATGGAGGAAAAGTAATGAGTCCTTGATAATGACTTTGAATATGAAAGGATAGGATCTGAGAAGTCGATTTAGTCTCCAATGCTGGCTTTGGGGAAGGACTACACAAAAGTGTAGGAAAGGGAGGTAAAGCAGATAGTACAATACAAAAGCTAAACATAAAAGTTATATTATTAAACATAAAAGGACATGAAGAGTGCAAATACAATAACTTTTACACTTATCTCCAAAATAACAACACTAGGCTCAAGGGCTCACAGCAACCACGTCCAAACACAAAAGCAGCAAACGAGATCTGAGTTATGTTAGGGGATAGAGCATTATGGGTAAAGGAGGATCTTGAGAATTTGTTAGTGGCTATGAGCTGAAAATAATGGCAGAGTCTGATTAGAGGATCATATTCAAACAAGAATGAATAAAAGTTGCCAACATCAGATCGAAACCTATGAACCTATATCACGTCAGTCGCCCTGCTAGACAGGGGTCCAGGGAAGTAAATAGTGTGGGAAGAAATAGCCAGGGAATTGTTATTTTTATTTTTATTTTACATTTGTTAACCGGGAGAGTCCGACTGGATACATGTCCATTTTCAGCGGAGGCCCGAGGAGAAAAGCTCCAGGTACATAACAGACATATGAACATTGATAATGCAAAAAAAGGAAGATAGTTGAGTTCTAAATACAATATAAAGATACATCACATCTTGGGAAAAAAATAACAGCAGCATATAAAAAAAAACATAGGTCAGTTACAAAGGCGAGGCGCCTTGTTAAAAAGCGGTTAAGGATAGTGAGGTAAGAGAAGGGTAAATGATAGTGGTTAATCAGGTTTGGAACAGGGACATTGCCAGAGAGTATTGAGATGGGGTTTAAGCTTTTTTTTGAATTGTAGGAGTGAAGGTACTGAGGTGAGCATGGTCGGTAGGGAGTTCCACATTTTACCTACAAAGTTTGAGAATCCCCAGCAGAATTATTGGCTTTGGTAGTTTGAGCTAAGATCTTATTGGAGGAGCGTAAAGATTGCAGGTTAATATAGGGGTGAATGATGTTTTTCAGAGCTGGTGTTTTCTCTGGGTGATACAGTATCTGGTGAGCCGTTTTGAGTTGGTTGAAATGGAGTTGGCTGGAAAACTCTAACCACCCTAGTTGCTTCAAGTTAGTGCAGTGGTGCGTTCTAAAGGTGGAATTTGTGGCAAATCTAGCTATGTGATTGTAACAAGAAGCAAGTTTGTTAAGGGTTGTCTTGTTTAGGTTTGTAAAAAGGGGGGAGGCATAGAAAAGAGTTGATAGTAGGTGTGTGCTGGCAATTGTAATTTTAGCGTGAGGAGTGAGAAAGTGTTTTACTTTATAGAGAGAGCCAAGCTTTTTATTGACGGCTTTGATGGTTGGATTGAAATGGGTGTCAAATTTAAGAGAGTTATCAATGATAACACCTAATAGCTTTGTGTGAGCTTCTGGTGATATAGTGATTCCACTGGAGGATGTAATAGAGAAGGTGGGGGCAAGAGTCTTGTTAGTGGGTGAGAAAGTTCCCATGGCTTAGTCATGTACTATGACTAGGCTTGTATAGGTCCTAGGGCCGATAGCCTAGTACCAACCTAGGAACCTATGAATGAAAGTTATGTACTTACAATAGTGATAAATCTGTGTTGTCTGCTTCAGTTCATAATAGGATTCAATCTCTGCAACTCAGACTTTGGACCCAAAGCACATGCTCCTCCCCTTGCCCACAATCCTATGTAACTGGTAAGTTACCTCAGATACAGTTCGCCCACACACTATAATAAAAAATGTTATGTTGTCTTACAAAAAACAAACACTTCATAGGAAAAAAAATCAGCTTCCTGAACTAGTACTAAAGAGTACATGACTAAGCCATGGGAACATTCAGTGTGGTCACTCTAGGAGCAAAGGAAACAACAACTGGAGGGAAAGTGAACAATGACAGAAGGAGACAACACAAATGTAATCGTTATGGCATGTGCATAGCTATAGTATTTGAAGTTATCTCTTCCATACATTGCTCAACAAATGGTACAGAGTCCCCAACTACTATCAATCTTGGGAGGTCTTATGGAAGGATATTCTGAAGGATAGCCAAACCAAATGATGCTATAGACGTGGAGTGTAAATCCAACTTGTAATGAGATATGAATGTATGGACATTAGACCATGTAGCATAAATGTAGTCCAGTGATGTTCTGGAGAAGGCAGTGGAGGTAGCCACTGATCTAGTCAAGTGAGCTTTAAGTGGCTTAGGTAATGGTAACCCCCTTCTTATAGACATTAGAAATGTAATTAGATAACCATCGAAAAAGACTTAGGTTCATAGGTTCATACTAGGCTATCTGCCCAAGGGCATTTATAAGCCTAGCCCATAGTTATGTGGCTTTCGCCACCCCTTTAGTTTGAATAAAACTATGCCTATTATTTTGCTGTGCCTCTGTCAAGCAGTGACACTGAAGTAATCCCTGGGGTATATCTGCAATCTCCCATCCATTGGTCAAGATTCCTCTTGAACAAGGCCAGCGAGGTGCTCTGCCTCACATGTACCGGGATTTTGTTCCACAGCATAGGGAGTCTCTGGGTGATGAATCTGTCCCTCAAGCACGTTCTATTAATAACAGTGTCAAGGTTTAAGACTCCCGCCCTTGTGGTTCTGAGGGATCTAGATTTTTTGAGGTGAAGCATATTCATCTTTAGATTCTTCTTTTCTCAATTTAGCTGTGGAAAAGGAAACAAGCAGTTGGTCTGTCTTTCTTAGTGTGATGCAAATGAAAATGAAGTTGACAGTGCACATTCAGTACGAGTAAAATGTATTCTAATTGTCGAGTCCTGGAAAGAAAACAAGAAGGCTGATAAACTAAGTGATGATTCAGAAGCCACCTTAGGGATAAAGAAAGGACTGGTTCTTAGAGTAACTGTCCTTACGGAAGGCCAAATAAGTAGATTTAGAAGTAAGGATGTGCATTTCTGAAAGCCTCCTTGCAGAGGCGAGTGTCACCAAAAACAAGATCCTCTAAGCAAAATACTTTAAATCAACCATAGCAGCAGGTTCAGAAGGGGGAATGATTAAACCCAGAAGAAGAATGGTAATATCCCAAGACAGGAATGGGGTCCAGGGAGGAGACACCCCTAAAAAGTCTTAGACAATCCAAGGGAAGTAACGAAAAACTGATTCTCCCCACTGTGAAAACTGGAATGGATGCTACCTGGACCTTGATAGTATATAGTAGCTAGCCCCACTGTGGAACAGAGAAGCCAGGAAGTTTTAAATCAACAGGACAGAGGCTGAAAAGGAGTACAAATTTCTACTGGGAACCCAGACAGAAAATCTCTTCCATTTATTCTTATAAATCTTCCTGGTAAAAGGTCTCTGCACAGATATCAAAATATGAATAACTTGGGAAGAAAGCCTAGACTGTCTAGCCATCATCAAAATTGGAGAAACCATGCTGTCAATTTTGAGGGCTTGAATGTGCGGTGAGACAGAAGACCTGCAGTGAGGTCCAGGACTTAGGGTGGGTGAATTAGATGAGAGCAGAGGAAGTGAAACCACACTTGTTGTGGCCAAAAGAAAGCAATGAGGACTACTGTAGCCTTCTCCACAATAGTTTCTGCAGGAAGTTTGGGAAGAGAGAATTTGGGGGAGGGTATACAGGAAAGAGTGGGACCAAGTGTGGGTCAGAGCATCTCTTTGGGACTCCCCCTCCTGGGGGCATTAAGGCAAAGTACATGCTGGGGATTAAGGCAAAGTACATGCTGCATTTAGTGTTGTAAGGGGATGCAGAGAGTTGGCATCATGGTTGGCCTTAGAGGTGGAAAATCTGATCCACTACTGTCGGGTAGGGGGACCACTCATAACATAGGAGGGTAGACCTGCTCAAACAGTTTGCTAGACCACTGCAATTTCCCATTATGTGTGTTGCCATCAGAAAGCAGTGAGAAGACATTACCTATTGTCAAACCCTGATGGCTTCTCCACATAAGATAATGTTACTTCTTGTTTGATGTACCAGACAACTGATATGCTGTCTGTCTGAATGGAGATCACACCTGAGGAAAGAGATCTGGAAGGCCTGCAATGCTAGAATGACTGCCTCCATCTCCAGAAATTGATGTGAAGACTGGCCTCTGAGTGGGACCAAGTACCTTTGACTGTCTTTCCCAAACAATACCCCCCCCCAAGCCTATCTGGGAAGTATCCGTGGCCACTGTAGCTCATGGGACAGAGAAAAGAACAAAAAAAGAAAAACCCTGAGATGCTATTGGATATTCTAATCACCATACAGTGCGAATATGAGTTTTGCAGATTTTTCTGAGACACACTTGATGGGTTGATGTCTAACCGACCATTGTGCTAATAGGGTCCCCATTGGAGTAAACACATGTGATGTCTGGCAAGAGCAACCACTGTGATGGCAGCTGCCATTGAACCAAGAAGACACAATCAATCTTGCTGGAGGCATTTGACAGGAAAGAACAAGAAGTTATGTACTCACCATAACATTCGATGTATGTAGTCCATCTCGCCTCACATTCTTACCCATGGGTTCGGAGCCGAATATCGGCTCCGACTTGGCCGATTTTACTAGCTCAAAGTCTCTCATTGGCGGGGATAAGAGGGTATCTCATGGTGCACTGCTCCATATCCCCAGATCTAATTTGCTGCGAAACAACATATGTACTTCATACACACCTCACATCCATATAAACAATCACTAAAGAAAAGGACTCAGCAAGTGACAACCTATACTCCAAATCCTCCAGGAAGGGGGAAGGTGGGAGGGTAAGTAAGAATGTGAGGCGAGATGGACTACATACATTGAACGTTATGGTGAGTACATAACTTCTTGATGTTATGTAGTCCTATCTCGCCTACATTCTTACCCGTGGGACAGCGTCCCTAGCACTTACATCCTGGGTGGCTTATAGGAAAATACTCCTGAGAACTGTGGAACCAAAGGAAGATCTGCCCCTGGAGACCACGTCCAATTTGTAATGAGAAACAAAGGTGTGAGGAGAAGCCCAAGTAGTTGCAGCACATATATCATCCATTGACAACCTAGCTTGATACGCCGTGGATGTGGAGACAGCCCGCGTAGAGTGTGCCTTGACTGGAAATGGCAAATGTTTATCTCCTGCCTGATAAATGAAAGAGATGCAAACTGGCTATCCATCTAGACAGCGTAACCTTGGATATCGGAGAACCCAATCGGTTTTCCGAAAAGGAAACAAAGAGTTGGTCAGACGTCCGGATATCTTTTGTCCGGTGTAGCTAGAAGCGTAACTGTCTATGTACATCCAATTGGTGAAATCTAAATTCTGCCTTGTTAGAGAAGTAGGGGAAAGAACATTGGCAGCTCAATGGACTGATTAATGTTAGACACGGAAGCCACTTTAGGAAGAAACAATGGATTTGGTCTAAGAGAGACCCTATCTTTGTGAAAGATTAAATATGGGGATTTGATGGAGAGGGCTTGAATTTCCGACACCCGCCGTGCTGAAGTGATTGCTATTAAAAGAGCTGTTTTCCATGTTAAGAATTTTAATTCACAGGTAGCTGCAGATTCAAAAGGTGGTAGAGTAAGGGCTTGAAGAACAAAATTGAGGTCCCAGGGCATGACGGGTTCGGA
The DNA here is from genome assembly GCF_019279795.1 of Protopterus annectens. NCBI lineage: Eukaryota > Metazoa > Chordata > Ceratodontiformes > Protopteridae > Protopterus > Protopterus annectens. The sequence continues at coordinate 267,890,551 of NC_056751.1, forward strand.
CACTGGGGGACGAAGCAACAAGGTACCTTGGAGGAATGCTTTGCATAGTCTGTGTGCCATAAGACTAGGTTCATTCGCTACGTGGAAATTAGATATTGCCGCCAGCTGAACTTTGATGGTGGCTGATGCGGATCCCTGATAGAAAAGCATTGACAAGAATTCCAGAACTGAATCAATCGGAGCTGTATAAGGATCAATACCTCTAGTATGAGCCCAGATGGAGAACCTTTTCCATTTGATAGAGTAAATCTTTCTAGTGGATGGCTTATGGGAGGACGATAAAATATGGACCACTTCCGGTGAGAAATTATGACGTTTGACTAGCGATGGAAGTGGAGTAGACAGGCTGTCAACTGGAGTGTCCTCAGAGAGGAGTGGAACTGTCCCAACATGTGTGTCAGTAAATCTGGTAGAGGGTCCAGAATCCAAGGAGTGTCCACAACGTATGGTTGAAGAAAGGGAAACCATACTTGACGAGGCCAATGTGGGGCAATCAAAATCATTCTGCTTCCCAAGGATTGAGCTTTCTGAATCACCCTTGAGAGAAGGGGAAACGGAGGGAAAGCATAAAGCAGACCGGAGGGCCAATCATGAACCAGAGCGTCCCTGGGTGATTCCCCCTGTGGGGGATATCAGCGTGAAGTAGTTGCTGCATTTCGCATTGAGACGGCTGGCAAACAAGGTCGCAGCAAGGCTGACCCCACCTACTGAAGAGTCACTCTGTAAACAGGCGATTCAGGGACCACTCGTAAGGCATAAGTATTGCTCTGCTTAGCCTGTCCGCTATTACGTAGAACTTCCCCGGAATGTGCGTCGCCACCAGAAACCGTTGGGAAGCTATTGCCCAATTCCACACTCGCATAGCCTCTCTGCATAGGGGGTAGGAACGTGTTCCCCCCTTGCTTGTTGAGATACCACACGACTGACATGCTGTCTGAGTGCATCGCAATAGTCCCTAGAGGAAGAACTTCCTGAAGTGCCTGCAACGCCAGAAGCACTGCTCTCATCTCTAGGACATTTATATGTGAATGTATCTTGTGTTCTTGACACGTGCCTTGGACTGTCCTGCCGAGATAATGCCCCCCCACCCCATCTGGGAGGCGTCTGTGGTCGCCATGGCAACAGGGACGGGAGGAACAAAGGGCTTTCCCCCATTCAAATTCTTGGTGCACAGCCACCAACGGAGGTCCTGCTTGCACCTGTCTGTGATTAAGATGGGATGAGATAGTGGGAGTCTTTGTTGAGACCATTTGACAGAGGAGCCACTGAAGAAGTCTCATGTGTAATCTCGCTAAAGGGACTAACATGATAGTCGCCGCCATGGTCCCTAGGAGTTGTAGAACCAATCTTGCCTTCGCTTGTCTCAGTGGCATCAGTATGTGAATTTGTCGTTGCAATACAGTGATCCTTTCTTGTGGTGGAATTGCTCGCATTTGAATGGTGTCCAGCTCTGCTCCTATAAAGGTGACATGCTGTGAGGGCAATAAAGCAGATTTGTCCCAGTTTATCATTATACTCAGTTGGTGACATCGGCTGATGGTAGCGTCCTTTGTCTTAACTAGTTGATGCCTGGTGGGGGCGGTAAGGAGCCAGTCATCCAGGTACGGAAACACCTGGAATCCGTGACGTCTCAAGTGAGCCGTCACCACTGCCATACATTTGGTGAACACCCTGGGGGCTGTGGTGGGACCAAAGGGCAGGGCTCGAAACTGGAAGTGACTGGCTCCCAGCCGGAAGCGTAGGTGACTCCTGGATGCTTTGTCCATTTTGATATGGTAATAAGTATCCTTGAGATCAATGGAGCACATCCAAACTTCCTCTCCCAACAATGGGAGAATTGATTGCAGAGTGACCATACGGAACTTGGACTTGTGTACGTAATTGTTGAGTTGACTGAGATCTAGTATGGGTCTCAGGTCCCCTGTTCTTTTCGGCACCAAAAAGAATCTTGAGTAAGTCCCTAATCAGATTTGGTCTGAGGGGACTGGTTGGATGGCTCCTTTTTCTAGCAGCTGAGACACCTCTGAGGCTGCTTGATCCCTTTGACTGGGTGGAACGTCTGGGATTTTTCTTATTGGCGGGGGTATTGAAGAGAATGGGATGAGATAACCTCCGGAAACTATCCTTAGTACCCATTGATAATGGGTGATGCTCTCCCAAGCTTCCGGGTATAAGGAAATTTGACCCCCGACTGGCTCCGGATAAGCGCAGTCGGGCACACCCTTAGGAATGAGAGTATGGAGAGCCACGGAAGGAGTCGCGGTCTCCCGAATTGCGGGGGCTCCCTCTGCCTCTGGGGCAACACCTCCCTGAGTAACCCCCCCTCCCCTGCCTCTGGAGAGGGGTTCACCTTGTGCGGCAGGAAAAAACCTCTGTGATTTCTTGAACCACATCCCCCCCGCTGCTGGGTCTTGGGATAAGGCCTAGAAGGAAGGGAAAAACGGACCCTGGCGGCAGACAGGGTCTTTCCCTCTTGCTCGCACCTGGTGAAGGTGTCTTTCACTTTGGTCCCAAACAAGGCGGAACCGTCAAATGGAGTGTCAGTGAAGGAAGACTTGAAGGCCTCCGCGAAGTGACACAGGCGCAGCCAGGCTTGCCTTCTAAGGGTGATCCCTAAGCTCGCCGCCCTACTCGCTCCCTTGGCCGCATATGAGATGAGCCGCAGGGACGAGTTAGTGATGGAGTTGAGGGTACAAACCTGTGCGTTAACCGTCTAAGCTACCGCCTCAGGTATGTTACCCGCAAGAATATCTCCCAGTTCTTTGAGGAGATCTCTCTGGAGCTGAGTGAAGTGAGATAAATAATTCAGCGACCGTAAGGTGAAGGTTGCTGAAGATAGGGTACGCTTCCCGTACCGGTCCATGGTCCTAGACTCCTTGTTAGGAGGATGGACTGATGAGGAAGACTCTGCAACTTCCTTCTGGGTGGCTGCCGCCACCACCATGGCATCTACTGGGACTACTTTTGATAGAAACTCTTTTCTCTGGGGTGCGGACAGGAATTTGTTGAGACGCCTGGGCATGGGCTCCACAGAATCAGGGTTTTCCCACACTCTTCGACAAATGAGGTCAAGCAGTTCGTCAAAGGGTGGAGACACCCAGGAGGCGGAAGGTTGAGTGCCAAAAGCCTTAAGGAATATTGACTCCTCCTCGGAAGGAGTTTTGGAAGGCCAGCCTCCTCTTTGTTTCAGTATCTCCAGGGTATCAGAGAAGGAAACATAATCAGAGGAAGACTCGGGGGACCCTTCTGATTCCTCAAGGTCAGTATCGGAGGAGAGAGGACTCATCCTGGGAGTCTATGTGCTTCCTGTTGCACAATTTCTTTCTAGGAGGCTCCTCAGGTAAGGACTCTGGGAGACCCTCAGAGTTGGGGACCACTCGTGGGTGTGTCCTTAGGGTCTGGCGCTTTACTGTCCAAGGATAGGTGAGTGTCAGAGGCTCTCGCCAGGGTGGTGGGGGACGGAATGACCGACCTGGATGATGTAGCTGACGATCTTGCCAGCGCGCTCCGCATGACCTCGAAGGCAGGTCCTCCCGGGTCCAAGGACCGACCAGCCTCCGAGGCCATGACCGGGACCGGGTTCCCGAGCCGATGCACAGAGTGGGAGACTCGGAACAGACAGATGTCCCGAAGTATCCCCTCGGGCCCGACCAAAAAGACCAGAGTCTCGAACCCTGTGGACGGAACTGACATGGTCGGAGCCGAAGTCGGCACCGATAGACTCAAAGGGGGTAATGGAACCAGCGCAGGAACATCACTCGGAGATGAGCATACCGGCTCTGACGACAAGGATGTGCTCGGAGGAGGAATCATCGAAACAGTCATAGTAACTGGGTCTGGAGCAGAGAACAATTTGGCCAACACCGGCGACTGCAGGAGCCTCTGCACTACCTTGTCAACATCCAAATCAGAAAGCCTGGAGGATTTGGAGGAGAGCGATGGAAATTGGGATCTCTTGTCCGGTGAACCAAGCCTGACACTGGGCAACTGGCTCCGAATGGGCTCAAGGATAATTGGAGCCAACGCCGATTTGGTTAACACAGATACCTCCTGCGACCCCGAAGACAGTGGAGCCGAGGAGGTAGAGTCCAAAACAGTAATCTTCTCCGGAGGCTCCGAAGTGGCAGATGGAGCCGGAGACCTTTTCTTAGACATGGAAGCTTTAGACTTAGTACTAGAAGCCGAATGTATAGCTTCCTCAAATGATGGTTTCAAAAGTCCCTTTAATATTAACTTGTTTTTTCTCTCCTGGAGCATCCTAGGACTGAACGCGTGGCAAATGCTACACGACTCCTGTAAATGGATGGCTCAGAGGCAGTAGACACACACAGTGTCCATCCGTGATGGACATTTTATATCCACATTTGGAACATTTCTTAAAGCCAGAAGGCTCATGTTCCTTCGGATCTTTGGACATTTTACAATTAACGGTAAATAACACCTAGATGCAACTCGCAAAAAAGTGCGGGAAACAACACACAATTTTGAATATCAGATACAAACCAACTAGGCACACTGAAAACCTCTAACTGAAACGGTTCACACACAAGATAGACACACCGGGAAAACAGTACTAGCCACACACAAAGAACCTCTAATTGAAACGGTTCTTCAGGGTATAACACAGGAAAACACAATGACCACAGGTTAATCCAACGACAGAGGGGAGGACTAGGTCCTCTAACTAAAATGGGCCTAGCCCGCTGGAACAGTCAGGGATACCAAACAACTAACACACTCAAGCACTGAAAACACACACACAAAATTAGCAATCAGCAACAAGAATAGCTATTAAAATAGCTTTTGGGTCTGAACAAACAACTTTCTCAAAGAGAAATAGCAAAAAAGAGGGTACTTAGCCACAGCTAAGTGAGACCACGTCCGAGCTATACAAGCGGCAAACGAGATCTGGGGATATGGAGCAGTGCACCATGGGATACCCTCTTAGCCCAGCCAATGAGAGACTTTCAGCTAGTAAAATCGTCCGAGTCTGAGCCGATATTCGGCTCTGAACCCACGGGTAAAAATGTAGGCGAGATAGGACTACATAACATCTGTTATTTCTTATTGCTGGAATGTGTTAATCATGGATTCTGGTAGGCTAGTTATTGGTAGTTTTGCATCCAAGTGAGCTCCAATGAACTCTATGGCTTAAACCAGTTGAAGTTTGGACTTGGCTGTGTTCATAGTGATCCCTAGTTGTGAGCACAGCTGGAGCAACAAGTCCTTGTCTCAAAAAAGATGATTCCTGGTGGGGGCAGTTGTAAGTCAGTTGTCAAGGTATGGGAACACTTGAAATCCCTGCAGTCTAAGATGAGCTGCATCCACTGCCATAGTAAAGCCAAAGAGCATGTCTCTGAAATGGAAATCACTGGTTCCCAGCTGGAGGCACAGAACCCTTCTAGAACATCTGTTCATCTTTAATTTGGCAGTACAGGTCCTTTTCTTCGCAATGGTAGACTGAACTGCAACATGACCAACTGGAATTTAGTTTGTTTCGCATACTTATTCAAATGACTGAAGTCCAAAATTGGCCTGAGGTCCCCATTTTCCTTTGGTACCAAAAAGAACCTTAAATAAACTCCAGATCCTCTGGTGGGACCTCTTGGATGACCAGATTTTTTTATTTCTAGTGTAGCTGCCTTTCATTGGAAGGGTGGAACATTGGGAGGTTTTCTTGGGTGAGTAAGAAAGAAAGGTGCTAGAATAACCTCTGGTTATAATCCATTGCACCCAAACATACTAAGTGATGGATGGCCAGGCTGTGGTGTGCAGAGATAAGTGCCCCCAACTGCTTCAAGAGTGCGGCAGTCAGGTAAATGTCCAGGAGCACTGGTAAGACCCATCAGAAAAAGGAATCCAAAAGCCTTGGTTTTGCAAACCACCTCTGCCATGGGGGCAATGTCCACCATTACAGGTACCCCTCTATCTTGTGTGTGGAGGGTCTATCATCAGAAGGGTCAAGAGCAAAACCTTGTGACTTATGGAACCAAAGTTTCTTTCCTCCCTGCTGATTTTAGAGCAGGTCCTTTTTGAGGTACAAAACTGGATCACTATGGCAGACAAAGTTATTCTGTCTTGTTCACTTTTGCATAGCATCTCTAACCTTTGGCCCAAAAAAAGTGTTGCGCCATCATAGGGAACTTTGATAAAGGACTTTTTAAAGTGCTATGTAAATTTGCACAAGTGCAGCCAGGCATGCCTAATGGTTATGCTGATTCCCACAGCTCTTGAAGTACCTTCGGTCACACTGGAAATCAGGCGTATACACACATTTGATAGGAACTGAAGGCTGGCCAACTGCCGGTCAACAGACTTTGTCTCCTCCACAGATAGGGACCCTGAGAGGGATTTGGAAAGTTCCTTGGTCAAATACCTCTAGAAATGCATTATGTGTACCAAATAGCCCAGCGCCCTACGTGCAAAGGTCACTAATGCATAAGGTCACTTTCCAAATCTGTCCAGTACTCTAGACTGCTTGTTAGGGGGATGGCTAGCAGAACTTTAATTGGCAAACTCCTGTTTGGTGGCCGCTGACAGCATCATAGAATCAACAGTAGGGAACTTGTTCTAATAAGGGCGATCTTTTGGGAATACCAAAAGCTTAACACGTTTACGTGGAATTGGGTCTAAGACAACTGGTTCCTTCCATGCTTGCTTAGAGATTAAATCAACTCTCTCATCTGTGAGATGGACCACTCAAGAAGTAGATGTACCAACCCAAAAATCTTTGAGAAATACTGACTCCTGCTGGGAGGGGGCTTTGGAAGACTATCCCCATTTCTGTCTAAGCAGTTTTCCTCAAGAATTTGGGATGACGAGCAATGAGACATTGCCTGATGAAGAAGCACAAGCTACAGGCACTGCTGGGTCATAAGCGGGGGGTTCACAGAGCTACATGCTAGCATTAAACCCTATTTCGTAAGGGTGCATACTTGTGCCCACAAGAGAAAATCCCAACAGATATAAAAGCACATAAGCATACCCAACATCTGGGCCATCAATGCACGCCCAAATGGCAAGATAGACTCCTCAGCCCTAGGAGGCAAGTCTTACTTAACCCACAGGAGACTAGTGAACAGACTGCAGAATCCCAGTTTCATTCGCTTAGCCTATGATGAGGGACTTATTCCATCAATCCATGTGATCCAGCTGGGCATAGTTATGATGTGTATGCTAGAATACAGGAAGTATGCAAGAGTCATTAAGACACACCTCCCTCAAGGTGACATTCTCCTTAATCCCCCCTTCTCATATGACAGCTGTGATTTCAATCTCTTGCCAGTAAAGGGCAGTTCACAAATATAGAGAAGAAATGAGAGGTTGCCTCAGGAGTCAACTTTGCAGGAGGTTTATTCAAATACCAAAAAAACATTTAAGATTATTAAACAGAACTTGCATTTCAAGTTTCATAGACTGGGTTCCACACAGTTAAGGACATAACTACTGTTTAATTACACTCCCTTGTAATACAGTAAACTCCTACATAATTAAAAAGAAAGGCTAGCTTGCAATCTCACAGAAACATTCTTACTCAAGTTCTAATTAAGCTACACATTACAACTTATTTACCTTTCTATAAATCATAAGATCACGTATTCCCACACAACCACGCCAACATATCAGTCAGATTTCTTACTAATAACATATGGCAAAAGGCATCAAACCCAGGCCTGCTTCCAAAGTGTTCCAAGTCACTGCCTTTCCAGAATGCCCATTTCAACTCTACTAGCACACCAACAGGCCACCTAGTAGTACTTTTCTGCTCATATCTAACCTTAAACTTGGCACCAAGATTCTCCCCCCCTCCCTCTTGTGTCTCATCCATTAATACCCTAACTTTTGATATCTGGGGGGGGGGGGGGGCAGGATGCACTTTCCACACCTTTGGAATAATTTTCTTTCTTACAGTCATCAAGAAGGAGAGCAGAGAAGTAAGCAAATCTGACAGGACCATACGAACAACCTATCCAACCATGACCAGCACTGGGGTCATTTCCTGGAAAAAATCTGCATCTTGGAAAGTTGGCAATTCATTCCTGAATCTTGATAGCCCATTGTAATCCCCAAAAATGTGCTCCCATGTGCTGCTATCCTCCCTTACACATTAAGTAACTCTTATTCACTCAAGAAAACATTCTCTAAACAATGTGGTTTACAAAAAAAATATGTGAAATTTCCCTCTCCAGGTTCTTTGCCCAGAAATTGTTGTATATAGTCATTTTTTCCACACTTAGTTCTGGCCACCCCTGTCTGTAGCTGGAAGGTTACTAATTTAGGTTGCTGCATTAACATATTGTTTACCATTTCCACTTTCGCTGCACTCTCAAGTAGTCCATTATATTCAAATTGCCAAGTATTTCAATGTCTGAAATTTGGGTGGGTCTGTTCCCATGACATCCAAACTCTAGATGCTCTGATGTTTTCCCAGAAGACTATACATTATCATTTTTTCTCCTAAGGTTCTATAGCCTAGCTGCTAATCCTACTGTCACACTCAAAATAACTAAATGGAGAAGAGCTGTGTTCCAAGGAATTACCTTACCTTTTACCATACATCTCTTCAAGGTCTCTAGTTCATACCCTTCTAATTGTGGGGGCTTCTGTCTTATTTTGTGATAGAGCCAAAAACTCACCCTCTTGCTTTCAGAACACTGCAATTCAATACAATAGGTAAAGCAATTGTAACTATACTGCCTCTTTATACCTTGGCATGTCTGGGACTCCTAAGCCCCCTGATCCACTGGAACCCACCAATCTTCTCCATGACATCCTGGGTCTCCCAGACAATACAAAACCTTTTGACATATTAGAAATTCTTCATGTGAATTTAGTTAATGTCTGAACCAGGAAAGAATGAAAAACAAAGCATGAAAGAGTATAAAATGCAACAGCACGAGTACTCTCAAGTCCATATCTACTGGGATCTAATTCCAGAGCTTCGCACCTGTTTTTTTGCTCACAGTACTCTGTGAGTAGGACTACAGTGTGAAAGAACTAGCCCAACAGGTACTTTAATCTGTGTTGTCCAAGAAGGAAAATTATTACTTCCGTTTCTTTGTAGGAATACAGTTTATAAACACTGCTCCAGTTTTATCCTGGTTTACTTTACACCCAGGGCTGCAGAGTACACACTGAGGGGGGACATCTGAATTGAAGCCGGTAATCCCAGCTGTACAGAAGATCAAACAGATTGTTGTGGTTCAGTCAGTTGTGTAGGAAAGCAGGTGATTACAAAGACATGCATCTGGAGCATTTCTCCCCAGGCCTCTTCTGAAAATTGGCTTTGTTCCAAGTCAGACTTTCCCGGTTAACAAATGTTAAATAAAATAAATGAATTTGGGAAAACAGATTTGGAAAGACAGAAGTAAGGCAAGAGGATGAGAGGACACCCAACCAAGAGATGGGTGGACTGCATGACAAAAGATATATGACAGGTGGGCATGATTACTGAAGAAGGTATGAA